>NW_027287768.1:0-65567 GCF_047511675.1 Marmota flaviventris | reverse complement strand
AAACACGAACCCTAACCCAAACCCTAACCAAAAAAAAACCTTAACCCTAACACTAACCCTAACATTAACGACACCCTAACCCTACTGTAACACTTATTTTAGCCCCAAGCCTAACCTTAAGAGTAACACAAAATATATCCCTAAACCTAACAATATTAATAACTTTAACTGTAGCACTAAAACTAACACTAACACGTACACTAAACCTATCCCTAACCTAACCCTCACACTAACCCTAACCCTAAGAAAAATCCTAACCCTCTCCCAAGAACTAACACTAATCATAACAATAACACTAACCCTATCCTACCTGTAACCCTAAAACTAACCCTAGCCCTAAACCTAAGCCACATTCCAAACTCTAATCCTAACCATAACCCTAACACTAATCCTATCACTAACCCTATCAGAAACCCTAAACCGAATGCTTAACCTAACAAAAAAAAAATATCTCTGGACGTAACACTAATATTATCACTAACCCTAACCCTAAACCTAACTCTAAAACTTATCCTAAACCTAGCCCAAACCCTAAACCTAATCCTAACCTTAAAAAAATGAACCATAACCCTAATCCTAACTCTAAAACTAACCCTAACATTAACCTTAACCCTAAACATAACACTAAACCTAGCCCTAATCCTAAACCTATCCTTAACCCTAACACTATTCATAACCTTAACCCTAACCCTAACACTAAAGCTAACCTAAAACCTAATCCTATCCCTAACACTAAAACTAACACTCATGCTAACACAAAACCTATACCTAAAACTAAAATTAACCCTATCCCTAACCTTTACACTAGCCCTAAATCTCACCATAACCCTACACCTAAGCCTAAAATTAACCCTAAACATAACCCTAACACTAACTCTAACCCTAACAATAGGCCTAACCCTAAACCTAACACTAAACTTATCCCTAACCCTAATGCTATCCCTAACCTTAACCCTAACAAAACACTAACCCTAGACCTAAACTTAAACCTAACACTAACAGTAACCCTAACACGATCATGATCCCTAATCCTAACCATAATTGTAATTCTAATACTAATGCTTACACTAAATCTATACCTAAAAATAACCCTAACACTAATCCTAACCCTAAACCTAAAACTAACCCTAAACTTAACCTTAAAACTAACACTAACCATAACCCTAACACATACACGGAACCTAAACCTAAACCTAACACTAAGCTTAACCATAAACCTAACCCTAACCCTAACACTGACACTAACACTAAACCTAAACCTAATCCTTACCCTAACATTAACCCTAACCCTAACTTGAACCCAAACACTAACCATAAACCTAAAATTTAACTAACCCTATCCCAAACCCTAACCCTGACCCTAAACCTAAAATTAACCCTAACTCTAACCATAAACCTAACCCTAAACCCAACCACAACCCTAACTCTAACCCTAAACCTAACCCTTACATGAGCCTAATATTAACCCTAAATGTAACAATGAACCTTAACTTAACGTGAACCCTTACCCTAACTCCCATCATAACCCAAACCCTACAACTAATAGGAACCCAAACCCTAACACGAACATAAACCTAACATTATCCCTATCCTTAACCCTAACATGAACACTAACCCTAACCCTAACGTAACCCTAATCCACCCCTTTTTCTAACACTAAATCTAACCTTTTATTACCCTTACCCTAACACTAACCTAACACTAATCCTAATCCAAAACCTAACCCAAACCCTAATCCTTACCAAAACTGTAACACTAACCGTAACCCAAACACTAACCCAAACTTAAAACACACCCTAACACTAACCCTAAACCTAAATCTAACACTAACAGAAAATCTACCGTAACCCTAACAGTAATCCTAAAACTAACTCTAAACCTTAGCCAAACACTAATCCTAAACTTAACCCTAAACCTAACTGTAACAATAACACTAACTGTAAACATAACCCTAACAAAAAGGCCTAATCCTAAACCTACTATGAACCCTAACCCTAACACTAACCCTAAACCTAACTCTTAAACCTTAGCCAAACACTAATCCTAAACTTAACCCTAAACCTAACTGTAACAACAACACTAAGCCTAAAACTTACTATAAACTTAACCCTAACAAAAGCCTAATCCTAAACTGAACATGAACCCTAGTGCTAACACTAACCCTAAACCTAACTAAACCTTAGTCAAACATTAATTCTAAACTTAACCCTAAACCTAACTGTAACAATAAAACTAAGCCTAACACTAATTGTAAACTTAACACTAACAAAAGGCCTAATCCTAAACCTAACATGAACCCTAACCCTAACACTAACCCTAAACCTAACCCTTAACCTACCACAAAACCTAAACATAACCCTAACCCTAAAAATAACCCTAACACTAATCTTAAACATAACCCTAATGCTAACCTTTACAGTAACCATAACACCAACTCTAACCCTAAACCTAACCCTAATTCTGACCTAAATGTAACCCTAAACATTACCTAACACTAACATAACCCTAACCCTAACATTTTCTCTAACACTAAACCTAACCTTAATAGTAACCATACCCTAACACTAAACTTATCTTTAACCCAAACACTAACCCAACCTTAAAACTCACATAAACCCTAACCCTAAACCTAAACCTAACCTAACACTAAACCTAACCGTAACCCTAGCACTAACCCTAAACCTAAATCTAAAACGTAGCCAAACACTATTTCTAAATGTAACCCTAAACCTTACTGTAACTCTAACACTAAGCCTAACACTAACCCTAAACTAAACCCTAACACAAAGCTTAATCCTAAAGCTAACATGAACCCTAACACTTACCCTAACACTAACCATAATCATAACCCCAAAATTAACACTAACACTAATACTAACCCTACAACAACAATAAACCTAACCCTAACCCTAACACTAATCCTGACATAAACCTAACCCTAACACTTAACTCACCCTAACCCTAAGCCTAAACCTAACATTAACCCTAACATTAACACTAACACTAATTTTAAGCATAACTTTATTGATAGCACTAAGCTTAATCCTAACCCTAAACGTAACAATAACCTTAACATTATCACTAACACATTAACCCTAAACCTAGTTGTAAGCCTAACACTATCCCAAACCTTAAATTAACCCTAACACTAACCCTAAACCTATCACTAATTCTAACCCTAATACTAAACTTTACGGTAACCCTAACCCTAACGCTAAACATAACACTAACACTAACTTTAACCCTAATTGAAACACTAACCCTAAACCTATCTGTAAACCTAATATTATTCCTAATCCTATCCCTAAATGTAAACCTAACACTAACGCTAAGCCTAACCCAGAATTTAACACTAACCCTAACCGTAACACTAACCCTAAACATATTTCTTAACTTAAGCTTAAACCTAACACTAACCCTAACACTTAAGCCAAAATAACACTAACCCTAATCCTAACCCTAACACTATCACTAACCTCAAACCTAATTTTAACAATAACCCTAAAGCTAACACTAACTCTAACCCTAATACTAACTATAAGCTAACCCTAAACCTAACCCTAACACAAAACCTTACCCTAACCCTAAAACGAATACCAACCCTAACAAGAATCACATCCCTAAACCTAACACTAACTCAAACCCTAAAATTTATTGTAACCATAACTCTAACCCTTACATTTATAGTAAACCAAATCTTAAGCCTAAACATAACACTAACCGTAATCTTACCACTAAACCTAACACTAAACCTAACCTTAACCCTATTCCTAACACTATCTCTAAACCTATCTCTAACCCTAACACTATTCCTAACCCTAACACTAACACTAACATTAAGCCTTAACCTGTACCTAACCCTAAACCTAACTCTAACACTAAACCTAACCCTTATCCTAACACAAACTCTAATTCTAACGCTAAAACTAATGATAATCCTAACCCTAATCCTAAGGCTAATGCTAAACCTAAACCTAACTGTAACCCTAATGCTACCCCTAATCCTAACACCAACCCTAACACTAACCCTAACCCTAAACCTAAACCTAAGCATAACACTAACCCTAACCCAAACCCTAACACAAATATTAACCCAAAACGTAAACCTAAGTAAACCTAATTCTAATCCTAAACCTAACACAAACACTAACCCTAAACCTAACCCTAACACTAACCCTAAACCTAACCCTAACACTAACCCTAACCTAAACCTAAACGTAACTTAATCTTAACCCTAAAGCTAAACGTAACCCAAATCATAATCATAACACTAACAATAACTATAACACTAACCCTAGACCTAACAATAACCTTAACCCTAACAATAATCCTAAGCCTAAAACTCACCTAAACCATAACCCTAACTATAACACTAACTTTAATCATAATCCTAACCTTAACCCTAAAACTTACCTTAACCCTAACACTAACACTAACACTAACGCTAACCCTAACCCTAACCCAAACATTAACCCAACACTAATCTAACACTAACCATAACAAAAACCCTAACTCTAACCACAACCCTAACCCTAACTTACCATAATACTAACACTGACCTAACACTAAACCTAATCCTAACCCTAACCCTAGCTCTAACCATTACCCTAACCCTAAACCTTACCCAAACACTAACTCTAACCCTAAAACTAACCATAAAAATAACCCTAATCCTAAACCTTACAATAACCCTAAACCTAACTCTAACATCAACTCTAACCCTAACCCTAACAGTAAGACTAACCCTTACCCTAAACCGAACCCGAACCCTAAACCGAACCCTAATCCTAACCCTAACCCTAACCCTAAACCGAAACCTAATACTAACCATAATCCTAACCCTAAACCTAACCCTAACCCTAATCCTACCGTAACATGAACCCTAACCCTAACCCTAAATTTTACCTAACCCTAACACTAACCCTAAACCTAACAACAACATCAACCCTAACTGTAACTGGAAACCTAAACTGAACCCTAATCCTAACCCTAAAACAAACCCAAACCCTAACCCTATCCCTAACACTAAACCTTACATCAAAACTAAACCTAACTCTAAACCTGATATTAACCCTAATCCTAAATATAACTCTAATTATAAACCTAATTATAACGCTAAACCAAACACTAACGCTAACCCTAACTGTAACCCTAACAGTAAGCCTAACACTAACTCTATACCTAAACCTAACATTACCACTAACACAAACCCTAACACGAACCCTAAGAAAAACCCTAAATCTAACCTAAATCGAAACCTAACCCTATCCTTAACATGAACCCTAAACCCAAACCTAACCAAAACCTTAACACTAACCCTAACACACTAACTCTAATTTTACCCTAATTCTAACTCTAAAACTAACCCGAACCCTAGCACTCACCCTAACACTAACTCTAACACTAAGACTAATTCTAACTCTAAATCTAAACCTAAATTTTATTCTAATGGTGAACCAAACCCTAACACAAACCCTAACCCTATCTCAAACCCTAACACTATAGCTAACACAAACAATAACCCTAATCCTAACCACAACCCTAACCCTAATCCTAAACCTAAATTTAAATCTAACCCAACCATATATAATGGTAACATAAACTGTAAACTTAACCCTAACCCTAACCCTAACCTAACCCTAATCCTAACCGTAAATTTACACTAAACCTAACCCTGACAATTACCCTGAATATAACTTTAACCCAATACTAACACTAACCCTAACACTCACCCAAACCCGAACACTAACCCCCCTAACACTAATCCTAAACCTAACCCAAACATGAATTCTAACCCAAACCCTAAAACTAAAAGTAATCCATACCCTAAACCTAATCTTAACACTAAACCTAACCCTAACCCTAAACCGAAACTTAACCCTAACTCTAATCATAAACCTAACCCTAACCCTATCACTAACGCTAACCATAATGGTAACCCTAACATAAGTCTAAACCTAACCCTAAACCTAAAACCAACACTAACCCTAACCCTACCCTAATATGAACCCAAACCTAACACTAATCCTAACCTAACCCTAACACTAATCCTAACATGAACCCTGAACCTAACCCTAAACCTAACTCTAATTTTAACCTAATCGTAACCCTAACCCCAACTTAACCTAAACCTAACACTAACCATAACACTAACCCTAACACTAAACCTAACACTAAAACTAATCCTATATCTAACCCTCAACAAAACACTAATCTTAATCCTAAACCTAACCATAACCTTAACACTAACCCTAACCCTAACCCTTACACTGACACTAACCCTAAACCTAACATGAGCCCTTACCCTAACCCTAACACTAACCCTAATCTTAAACTTAACCCTGTCCCTAATCCTAACCAAAAACCTAACACAAACCCAAATCCAAACATAATCCTAACTCTAACGTAACCCTAATCCTAACCCTTCCTAATCCTAATGATAACTTTAAAACTAACCCAAACATTATTCCTAAACCTAACCATAATGGTAACTCTAACCATAATCCTAACCCTTACAGTAACCCTACTTTTAACACTTACCCTAACCCTAAAACTAACTCTAACCCTAAAAATAACACTAACACTAACACTAACCTTACCCTTAACACTAACACGTAACCTTCTCACAACACTAACCCTAACTCTAACCATTATCCAACTGTAATTTTAAACCAAAACCTGACACAAATCCTAACCCTAAACCTAACCCTGAACCAAACAATAAACCTCACCCTAACACTAACCCTAACACTATCTCTAAATCTGACCTTAATCCTAACTCTGAAACTAACCCTAACCCTAACTGGAAACCTACCCTTAAAACAAAATAACACTAACCCTAATGCTAACCCTAACACTATCACTAACCTCAAACCTAACTTTAACAATAACACTAAACCTAACCCTAATACTAACCTTAAGCTAACCCTAAACCTAAACCTAACACAAAACCCAACACTAACCCTAATCCTAACACAAAACATTACCCTAACCCTAAAACGAATACCAACCCTAACCAGAACCACATCCCTAAACCTAACCCTAACTCAAACCCTAAAATTTATTGTAACCATAACTCTAACCCTTACATTTATAGTAAACCAAACCCTAAGCCTAAACATAACACTAACCGCAATCTTACCACTAAACCTAACAATAAACTTAACCTTAACCCTATTCCTAACACTATCTCTAAACCTATCTCTAACCCTAACACTATTCCTAACCCTAACACTAACACTAACAGTAAGCCTAAACCTATACCTAACCCTAACCCTAACACTAACACTAAACGTAAACCTTACCCTAACATGAACTCTAATTCTAACCCTAAAACTAACGATAATCCTAACCCTAATCCTAAGGCTAATGCTAAACCTAAACCTAACTGTAACTCTAACGCTAACCCTAATCCTAACACCAACCCTAACACTAACCCTAACCCTAAACCTAAGCATAACACTAAACCTAACCCAAACCCTAACAAAAACACTAACCCTAAACCTAACCCTAACAATAACACTAACCTAAACCTAAACGTAACTTAACCTTAACCCTAAATCTAAACGTAACCCAAATCATAATCATAACACTAACAATAACTATAACACTAACCCTAGACCTAACAATAACCTTAACCCTAACAATAATCCTAAGAATAAAACTCACCTAAACCATAACCCTAACTATCATAATCGTAACCCTAACCCTAAACCTTACCTTAACCCTAACACTAACACTAACACTAACCCTAACCCTAACATTAACCCAACACTAAACTAACCCTAAACATCACAACCTAACTCTAACCCAAACCCTAACACCAACCTTAACCCTAAACCTAATCCTTATTCTAACACTAACCCTAACCCTAAAACTAACATTATTCCTAACCCTAACCCTAACCATAGCCATAACACTAATTCTAACCCTGTCACTAACACTAATCCTAACCTTACTCCTAACCCTACCCCTAAACCTAACCCTTAGCCAAACTCTATTCTTAATCCTACTCATAACACATACCCTAAGCCCACCAGTAAACCTAACACTAAACCTAACCCTAACCCTAACTCTAACCCTAATCCAACCGTAAACCTAACCCTAACCCGAACTTTAACCCTAACTCTCAATCTAATACAAACAATAGTTTTAACCCTAACACTGACCCTAATGCTAACCCTAATGATAACCCTAATCTTAACTCTTAAACTAACCATAACCCTAACCCGATCCATAACTGTGATCCTCACCCTAATTCTAAAATTAACCCTGAACCTAACCCTAACCAGTACCCTAACAATAACCCTATCACTTACCTAATTCTATCCCTAAACATAACACTAAAATTATCACTAAACCTAAAAGTAACCCTAAAACTATCTTAAGTCTAAAACTCACCCTAATCCTAACCCTAAACAAAACCTGATCATTTACGCTAACCCTAAATCTAACCCTAATCCTCACACTTACAGTAACACTAACCCTAAACCTAACCCTCACTCTAACCCTAACCCTAACACTAACCCTAAAACTATTTCTACCCTTATCTCTAACCCTAAACCTAACACTAACAATAACACTAATTCTAACCCTAACCCTAACATTAACATTAACCCTAAAACTAAACCTAACCCTAAACCTAAAACTCATACTATGTGTAACCATAAACCTAACACTAACCATAATCCTAACACAAACTCCAACACTAAACCTAACACTAACCCCTACACAAAACCTAACCTTAACAAAACCTAACCTAACTCTAACCCTCACCCTTAACCTAACTCTAACACAAACCCTAACCTAACCCTAACCCTAATCCTAAACCTAAAACTAACCTAAACTTAACCCTAACCCTAAAATTAAATTTAAACCTAAACCGAATTCTAACAGTAACTCTAACCATAACCCAAAACCTTACCCTAAATCTAACCCTAAAACAAACACTAATACTAACCCTAACCCTAACCTAACCCTAACCCTAACCTTAACACCAATTCCAACCATAACCAAAATTCTGATCTTATCCTAAACCCTGTCACAAACACTAATCCTAAATGTACCCTGAATCCTAACACTAACTCTAACCTAATCAACCCCAACACTAACCCAAACACTAACTGTAACCCTAATATAAACCAAACCTTGAGCTTAACACTAACCTTAAACTTAACCCTAACACTAATTCTAACACTAAATCTAACCCTAACACTTACCAAAATCATAAATATTACCCTAATGTGAACACTTATCCTAAACCTAAAAGAAACCTAACACTAAAACCCTAACACAATACCTAACCATAACCATAACCCAACACAAACAGTAACCCTAACCCTAACCCTAACACTAATCTTAATTCTAACCCTAACCCAAATCCTAATCCTAACATTAACCCTAACTCTAACCCTAACACTAACCCTAACACTAGTACTAACACTAACCTTAATGCTAATCCGAAAACTAACCATAAACCTAACTCTAATTATAACCATAAAACTAAACCTAACCCGAACCTGAACTCGATCATTAACCCTAACAATAACCCTAACTCCAATGACAACCCTTACTCCAACCCTAAACCTAACACTAATCCTAACATTAACACTAAACCTAACACTAAGCCTAACCCTAACACAAACCCAAACACTAACCCTAAATTTAACACTAAGCCTAATCATAACTGTAAGCCTAAACTTAACCCTAACCTATCCATAATACAAAACCTAATCCTAACACTAACCCTAAAACTAAGATTAACCCTAACCCTAACCCTAACCCTAACCCTAACTCTAACCCTACCCATAACTGTAACCCTAACTGCAACACTAACCTGAAACCTAACCCTAAAATTAATCCTAACCTTAACCCTAACCCTAAATGTAACACAAACCATAACCCTAACCCTATTATATCCCTAAGCCTAACCGTACCCTATCCCTAACACTAAACCTAACCCTACCCTAATGCTAAAATTAAACTTAACCCTAACTCTCAGCCTAACACTAACCCTAAGCCTAACCCTAAATCTAACCCTAACAAAACCTTTATTCTAACCTAACTCTAACCCTAACCTTAACCCTAAAACTAACCTTAATCCTAAACCTAATCCTAAACCTAAATCTAAACCTAACAAAAACTCTTACCCTAACACTTACCCTAAACTTACCCTAACTCTAACACTAACCCTAACTCGAAACCTAAAAGAAACCGTAACCTAATCGGAACTCCAACCCTAACACAACCATAAACCCTAAAACTTACCCTAACACTAATCATAATCCTAATGCTAAATCTAAATCTAACCCTAACACTAAACATACAACTAACTCTAACCATAACCCTAACCCTAAACCGAAAACTTACCATAACAGTAACCCTAACCCAACCCAACCATGAATCCTAAACCTAACTCTAACTCTAACTCTATCCCTAACCCTAACACTAACCCTAACCCTAACCCTAACATGAAACCTAACCTAACACTAACCCTAAGACAAACCCTGAAATAAACCCTTAAACTAACACTAAACTTAAAACTAACCCTAATCCTAAACCTAACTTTAAAAATCACTCTAATCCTAACCCAAACTTTAAGATGAATTCGAAAACTAACCCTAAAAATAACATTAACCCTAACCTTCATATTAATACTCTCCCAAACTCTAACCCAAAACCTAACACTAATACTAAGTGTAATCCTAACACTAATAATAACCCTAATGCTAACACTAAATTTAATCTTAATTTTAACCATAAACTTAAACCTATTCCAAACCCTAACGATAACATAAACACTAATCCTAACCCTAACTCTAACCCTAACTCTAACCCTAACGCTAACCCTAACACTAACCCTAACTCTAAACCTAATGCTAACCCGAATACTAACCATGAACCTAACTATAATTCTAACCCTAAATCCAAACATAACCCGAACATGAACACGATTCTTAACCCTAATTATAACCTTAACTCTAAACTAACCACAACCCTTAATCCAACCCTAACCCCAAAACTAATCCTAACACTAACACTAAAATGAACCCTAACCCAAACTCAAAATCTAACTATAACAATAAACCTAAACCTAACCCTAACACTCACTCTAACCCTAACCATAAACCTAACACTAACACTAACCCTAACCCTAACACAAAACGAAACCCTAACCCAAAATTTAACACTAAGCCTAATTGTAACAGTAAGCCCAAACATAACCCTAACACTATCCATACTACAAACCCTAAGCCTAACCCTAACCCTAAAACTAAGCTTAACCCTAACTCTAAACATAAACCTAACTCTAAACCTAACCCTAACCCTAACCCTAAACCTAACTGCAACACTAAACCGAAATCTAACCCTAACCCTAAAATTAATCCTAACCCTAAACATAACCCTAAACATAACACAAAAAATAATCCTAACCCTATCCTATCCCTAAGCCTAACCCTACCTTATCCCTAACACTAAATCTAACCCTACCCTAATGCTAAAATTAAACTTAAACTTAACTCCTACCCTAACAGTAACCCTAAGCCTAATCCTAAATCTATTCCTAACACAACCCTTATTCTTACCTAACTCTAACCCTAACCTTAACCCTAAATCTAACCTTAACCCTAACCCTAAACCTAACCCTAAATCTAAATCTAAACCTAACAAAAACCTTTACCCTAACACTTACCCTAACTGTACCCTAACTCTAACACTAATCCTAACTCGAAACCTAACAGAAACTGTAAGACAAATCGGAACTCCAACCCTAACACAAACATAAATCCTAAACCTTACCCTAATACTAATCATATTTCTAATACTAAACCTAAATCTAACCCTAACACTAACCGTACAACTAACGCTAACTGTAACCCTAACAATAACACTAACCCTAACCAAACCCAAACAGTAATCCTAACCCTTACTCTAACACTAACCCTATTCCTAACACTAACACTAAACCTAAACCTAACCCTAACATAACACACTAAGTCAAACCCTAAAATAAATTCTTAAACTAACTTTAACCTTAACACTAACTCTAACCCTAAACCTACCAATGACCCTAACCCTAACCCTAAATTTAAGCTGAATTCCAAACTAACCCTAAAAATAACACTAACTCAAACCTTCACACTAACACTCAACCAAAATCTAACCCAAAAGCTAACATTAACACTAACCCCTACCCTAACACTAATACTAACCCTAATGCTAAAACTAACTTTAATCTTAATTCTAACAGTAAACTTAAACCTAACCCAAACTCTAACAATAACACAAAACCTAATTCTAACCATAAGTCTAACCCTAACACTATTCCTAACCCTAACCATAACAATAACACTAAACCTAAACCTAACACAAACTCCAACCTTAACCATAACCCTAACCCTAACCTAATCCAAACCCTAACGCTAATTTAACCATAACCATTACCATAACCATAACACTAACCTTAAACCTAACACAAACTCTAACCCTAACCATAACCCTAGCCCTAAACTTACCCTAAACATAAACGTAATTTAATCCTAACCCTAACACTAACCCTAATTCTAACCCTAACCCTTAATTCTTACTTTAACTCTAAACCTAACACAAACCACAAATTTAACCCTAAACCTAATGCTAAATCTAACCCTAATACATACCCTTACTCTAAAACTACCCTAACCTAACCCTAACCCTAAGCCTAACATTAACCCTAACACTAACCCTAACCCTAACTTAAATTCTAACCTTAACCCTAATACTAACTCTAACCATTACGGTAACCCTAAGCCTAACCCTAAATCGAACCTTAGCCATAAACCTAACTCTAACACTAACCCTAAACCTAACAATAAACCTATGACTAATCCTTTTCTACCCTAACCATAACACTAAACCTAACACTAAACCTAACACTAAGCCTAACACTAAACCTAATACTAACCCTAACCCTAACCCACACTGTAACCATAACCCTAAACCTAAGATTAAAACAAACCCTAACTCAAACCATAAACCTAAACGTAACTTAACCTCAACCCTAACTCTTACCTAAACCAACCCTAAACCTAACCTTATCACTAACACTAACACTAAACCTAACTCGACCTAATACAAACCCTAAACCCAATCCTAACACTATCACTAACCCTAACCATAAACCTAACACTAACTCTAACCCTAAATCCAAAGTTACTTCTATTCATAATCCTAACCCTAAAACTAATTCTAACACAACCCCAAAACCTAAGCCTAAACCTAACACAAACCCTAATCCTACTCCCAATCCTAAAACTAACCTTTACCCTAATCGTAAACCTAACCATAAACTTAAACTAAACTAATCATGTACATATCTTTATCCCTAACCCTAAACCTAACCCTAACACAACCCCATAACCTAACTCTAAACATAACACAAACCCTAATCCTAACCCTAACACTAAACTTAACACTAACCCTACTCCTAAACCTACCCTAACTCTTGAACTACCCCTAACCTTAACCCTCACCTTTACACTTACACTAAACCTAACCTAACCGTAACCCTAACCCTAACCTTAACACTTACACTAACACTAATCCTAACCCTAACCCTAAAAATAACCCTAATATGAATCCTAAACCTAACCCTAATCCTAACACTAACCCTAACACTAGCCCTAACCCTATCCCTAGCACTAACTCTAACACTAACCCAAATGCAAACCCAAACACTAACACTAACCCTAATCCTAATCCTAACGATAACCCTATCCCTAACATTAATCCTAATCTGAACCATAACACAAATTTTAACCCTATTTCTAACACTAACCATAACCCTAACCCTAACAGTAACCCTAATTCTATCCTTAACCCTAAACATAATCCTAACTGTAACCCTAACCTTAACACTAACCCTAATGCTAAGACAAAACCTAACACTTACAGTAACCCTAACCATAAATCTAAACCTAATCCTAACCTAAACCCTAACCCTAAACATTAACGTAACCCTAACGCTAACATGCAAAGTAGCCTAACCCTAACCCTAAACATAACAGTAACCCTAATAGTACCCTAAACTTTAACCCTAACTGAAAATTTAACCCATTTCGTATCTATAACCCTAACTCTAACCCGAACCTAAACCTAACACAAAACCTAACCCTAATCCTAACACAAGCTCTAAACCTAATCCTAACCATAACTATAACCTGAACCTAACCCTAACCTGGACCCCAACCCTAATACTAACACTCACCCTAACACAAACACTAAACCTAATGATAATTTTAACCCTAATCTAATCCTAACTTATCCCTATCCCAAACCTAATCCCAAATTTAATCTTAATCCTAACTATAACTCTAAACCTAACAATGAACATATTCCTAAATCTAACCCTAACAAAAATCCTGACCCTAACCTAACCATAACCCTAATCCTAAAACAAACCTTAACAAAACCCTAACCCTAATTAAAATCTAATCGTAACAGAAACTCTAAACTTAACCTTAACCCTAACCTTACTCTAACCCTAAACCTAACTCTATCCCTAACTAACCCTAACCCTAAACCTAACCCTAAAACTAACTCTAACCATAACCCTTATGTTAAAACTAACATTTACACTAACCCTCACCCTATATCAACCCTAAAACAAATCCTAACCCTAAACCTCATACTAACCCTATACCTAACTCTATCAATAAACCTAACCCCAATACGAACCCTAAGCCTAATCTAACCCTAACCCTAACACTAACCCTAACCCAAACTTAACACTAACAGAAACCCTAAAACTAACCCTACCCTAACCCTAACAATAACCATAACAATAACCCTAAACCTAACCCAAAAATAAACCCTAAACTAACAATAATCCTAACCCTAATGCTAACAATAAAACTCACCCTAACTCTAACCCAAAACACAAACCTAAATATAACCCTAACGAAAACCTTAACCCTAATGATAAACCTAAACCTAACACTCACAGTAACACTAATGTAACCTGAACACTTACCCTAATGATAACCTTAAACCTAACCTTAACACCAACCCTAAAACTAAACCTCAATCTTAACCTAATGCCAACCCTAACACTTATCCCTAACCTAATTATAAACATAACCCTAACCCTAACCTTAAATCTAACACTAATCTTAAAACTAACCATATCCCTAACACTAACCCGAACACAAACCGCAACCCTAACACTAACCCTAATCTAACCCTAATCCTAAACCTAACCATAACCCTAACAATAACCCAAACAATACTTGTAAACATAACACTAACACTTACCCTAACCCAACCCTAACCCTAACCATAACACTAACCCTATCCAAAACCTATAACTAAGAGTAATTTTAAACAATACCCTAATCCTACTGGTAAACCTAACCTAACAGTAACCTTAACTTTAACCCTAATTTAAAACATAACACTAAACATAACACTAACATTAACACAAATGCTATCACTAACCCTAAGCCTAACCCTAACTCTAACCCTAATTCTAAGCCTAATTGTAACCTTATCCCTACCTTAAACCCTAAAACTAACACAAACTGTAAGTCTTACCCTAATCTTAACCATAACAAAAAAACTAACCCGAACCCTGACACTAACCTTAACTGTAACCCGAAACCTAAACATAACCATAACACTAAAATAACCCTAACAATAAATCTAAACCTAACTCTAATGCTAACCCTAACCCTAACCATAACCCTTTCCCTAAAACTAACACTAACCCTAACACTAACCCTAACCCAAACACTAACACCAAACATAACGTAACCCTAACCCTAAACTCATGCTAAACTTACCCCTAACATGAACCCTAGCTCTAACCCTAACACTAACCCTAAACCTAACTCTAATGCTAACCCTAACAATAACCCTAATCCTAACAAATCCCAAAGACTAACCTTAAACCTAACCAAGATCCTAACACTAAACCTAGAATCAACCTCAACCCTAAGAGTAACCCTAATTCTAACCCTAATGCTAATCCTAACTATATTCCCAAACCTAACCCTAATCCTAACCCTAACACAAACACTAAAACTAAACATAAATTAATCCTAAACCTAACCCTAACCATAACATTAACACTAACCCAAACACTAGCACAAGAACTAAGCCTAACTTTAATCATAACTGTAACCCTAAACTTAATTCTAACCCTAACAGTAACTGTACCCTAACCCTAACCATAATTTTAAACCTAAACCTAACAGTAACCTAACCCTAACACTAACACGAAACCTGAACCTAAACATAACCCAAAACATAACACTAACCATAACCCTAACACTAACTCTAAACCTATCACTTAACCTAACACTGTCCTTAACCCTAACTCAACAGTTAAACCAAACCTAAATCTAACACTAACCCTAACACTCATGCTAAACCTAACCCTAACATAAAACCTAACCCTAACCCTAACACTAATCCTAACCATAAACATACACCTAACCCTAACCCTTACCTTATCAGTAACCCTAAACTTATCCCTAACTCTAAGCCTAACACTAACTGTAACCATAAATCTAACCCTAACACTAACCCTAACACTAACACTAACTCTAATGCAAAGTTTAACACTAACACTAAACCTAACCCATACCCTAATTCTAACTGTAACTCCAGCCCTAACCCTAACCCAAACCCTAAGCCTACCTCAAACCCTAATGATAATCCTAACACTAACACTAATCCTAACCTATACCCTAACACTAAACCTAACCCTATCCCAAACAACAAACCTAACCCTAACCATATGCATAACACTAACCCTAAACCTAAACCTAACACTAACACTAACCCTAAACATATTCCTAAATCTAACACTATACCTAAACCTATCCCTAACAACAACCCTAAAGATAACTCTAACCGTACACATAACACTAACCATAAACCTAACTCTAACACTAACCTAAAACATATTCGTAATTCTAACACTACACCTAACCCTAACCCTAACGCTAATGCTAACCCTAACACTAACCCTAAACTTTACCCTAAAACTAACACTAACACTAACCCTAATTATAACTCTAAAACTAACCCTAACCTTAACCATGGCACTAACCCTTCACTAACCCTAACACAAACACTAACACTAACACTAATCCTAACAATAACTCTAATCCTAATGGTAGCCCTAACCTTAACACTAACCCTAACCCTAAACGTAACACAACCTGAAACCCAAAACCTAAACCTAACACAAACACTAACCCTAACAGTAACCCTAAACCTAACCCTAATCCTAACTGTAACATTAACCCTAACAATAACCCTAACCCTAACAAGAATCCTAACACTAACCCTAACTGTAACCTTAACCCAAACTCTAATGCTAAAACTAACCCTAATCCTTTCTGTACAACTCAACCTAACAAAAACCTAACACTAAACATTTACCTAACCCTAAACCTTACCCTAACCCAAACACTAAAACTAACTCTAACCTTAACCATAACACTAACCCTGAGACAAAACCTAAACCTAACCATAACCCTAAAAGTAGTACTAACTCTACCCTATCACTAACCCTGAAAACCTATCACTAACCCTAACCCTTAAACTAACCCTAATCTTAACCCTACTTCTAAAAGTAACTCTAACCATAAACCTAACCCTAATGCTAACCCTTTACCTCACTGTAACACTAACCCTAGCTCTACACATAACACTAACCTTAATCCTTACCCTAACCCTAATACTAACACTAAAACTCGCACTAACCCTAACACTATTGTTTACCTGAAACCAAACTCTAACTCTAACACTAACATTAACCCTAACTTTTACCTAACATAAACACTAAACCTAACCCTAATACTAAAACTAACCCTAATTCTAAACCTATCACTAATGCTAAACCTAAAGCTACCCCTAACACAAAACTTAAACATAACACTAACCAAAAAACTTAACCCTAACCCTAAAGAAAACCCTAACACTAACTCTAACCTTAACCTTAATCCTACCTGTAACCTAACCTAATACTTACCCTAAACCTAACATTAACATCAAACCTAATCTTAAACCTATCCCTAACCCTAACTCTAACATAACAGTAATCCTTATCCTAACCCTAAACCTTATCCTAGCCTGAACACTAACCTTAACTCTAACCTTAATCATATCACTAAACCTGAGAGAAAACCTAATCCTAACTCTAACCCTAAACGTAACCCTAAACCTAAACCTATCATCAATCCTAAAACTAGCCCTAATCCTAAATATAATGCTAACCCTAACTCTAAAACAAACCCTAACACTAACCCTATGACCAAACTTAAACCTAACCCAAACCCTAACCATAACACTAAACCTAACCTAACCGTAACCTAACACTAACCCTAACCCTAAAACTATCCTTAATATTAAAATTATCCCTACCCCTAACACTAACACTAACCCTAACAGAAACCCTAACCTACACGTAAACATAATCTTAACACGAACCCAAAATATAAACCTACCGAAAACTCTTAATCTAAGCCCAATTCTGACCCTAACCCTAACCGTAACCCTAACCATTACCCTAATACTAAATCAAATACCAACCCTATTCCTAACCCAAACTGTAAACCTAAGTCTAACCCTAACCATTAAACAAACCATAACCCTAATCTTAAACCTCAATCTAACACAAATACTAACCCTAACCATAACATAAGTATAAACTTAACAGTTAAACTAACCCTAACCCTAAACCTAAACCTAAACCTAACACTAAACCTAAACATATCCCTAACATGAACCATAAACCTAACACTAACTCTACTCTTAACACTAACCCTTATCCTAACAGTAAACCTAACACAACCATAAACCTACCCCTAACCCTAACACTAACCCTAAACCGAATCCTAGCCCTAACACTAACCCTAAATCTAACCCTACACTAACACTAACACTAAAGTTAACCCTAACCCTAATACTTTCATTGACCCTAAATGTAACCCTAACTCTAGCCATAACACTAACCCTAAACCTAAACCTAACACTAACTTTAACCCTAAACATAACTTTAACATTAAGACTATTGCTAACACTAAACCTTATCCTATATTTAACACTAACCATAACACGAATCCTAACACTAACTCTAACCCTAATCATAACCATAACCCTAACTCTATTGCTAACACTAATACAAAATCGATCCCTAAACCTAACACTAATTTTAACACTTTTACTAACCCTAAACCTAACCCTAACCCTAACATTAACCCAAACATTAACCTTAACACTAACCCTAACCCTAAATCTAACCCTAAACCTAACCCTATCCCTATCAATAACACTAACCCTAACTCTAACCCTAACCTATCCCTAACCCTAAACATAATCTAAAACATACACTAACCCTAATCCTAACACTAAACCTAAAACCAACCTTAACCTAAATCTAACAATAATGCTAAAAATAAACGTAACCCTAAACCAAAACATAAATCTAACCCTACCACAAACTTTCACGCTAATCCTAACTGAATGCTAACCCTAACACTATACCTAACCCTATCCTGAATTCTAACCATAACCATAACCCTAACCTAACTCTAACCCTTACCCTAACTAAACCCTAACACTAACCCTAAATTTAATCTTAACCCTAAAACTAACAATGACAATAAACTTAACCGTAACACTATCACCAACTCTATCTGTAAACATAACCCTAAACCTATCAGTTACCCTAACTGTAACACTAAACCTAAATTAACTCTAACCCTAACACTAACACAAACCCTAATCTGAAAACTAACACTAACCATTACTCTAACTCTAACACTAACCCTAACCTTTACCCTAAACTTAATCCTAAAATGAATCCTAAGGATAATTTTGAACCTAACCCTAACACTAAAAATAACCCTCACCCTAAACTTAAACATAAACCAAACACTAAACTAACACTAACCCTAATGCTCACTAAAACACTAATGCTAAACCTTACACTTAACCTAACCCTAACTCTAACCAGAACCTTAAAACTAAACCTAAACTTAATACTAACAGTAACCCTAACCCTAACATGAACCGTAACACTAATCATAACCTAACCTTAAACCTAACATTAACCCTAACACTAATCCTATCACTAACACTAACCCTAAAAAAACAACTAACCATAATCTTAATTCTAACCCGAACCTAACTCCAAAACTAAAAAGAAACCTAACATTAAATTCTAACTGGTAGACTGAAAACTAACCCAAAAGCTAAACCTAACCCTAAGTCTAACAATAATCCTAACTGTAACACTATCTCTAACCCTAACCCTAACCCTAAGACAAACCTTAACATAATCATTAATCTAACAAAAACCTTAACTCTAACCAAAACCCTTACCTAAACCTAACCATAAACATAACCCTAACACTAAACCTAACACTAACTATAACACTAACCATAACCATAAATCTAACTCAATAACTAACACTAAACCTAAACCTATCCCTAAACCTAACACTAACCCTAAGCCTAATTTTAACCTTAACTCTAACCTAGTCCTAACCATAAACAACCATAAATCTAAACTTAACCCTAACACAAACCATAACCCAAACCATAATACTGACCTGTATCATAATCCTAATGATACAACTAACTCTAAAACGAACCCTAAACATAACTCGAATTCAAACCCTCACCCTAATTCTGACCATAACCCTAATTCTAACCCTAAACCTTACACTAACACTAACCCTAATTCTAACCTTACTTGTAACACTAGCCCTAACCCTGAACCTATCCCTAAACTTTACACTATTCCTAACCCTAATCCTAACCATAACACTACCCCTAACCATAACTCTAACCCTAACCCTAACATGAACCCTAACTCTAACCCTACCACTCCTACCACTAAACCTAATCCAAATCCAAACACTAAACCTAAGCCTAAACCTAACCCTAAAACTAGCCCAAACACCAACCCTAACCCTAACACAAACACAAACTCTAACCATATCCCTCACCCTAAAATTAACACTTAATTTAACCCAAAACCTAAACATAAACCTAACACTAACCCTAACCCTAACCGTAGTACTAACCCTAAACCTAACCCTATATCTAACACTAACCCTAACACTCACCCTAAACCTAACTCTAACCCTAAAAAACACTAATTCTAACACTAACCCTAACCCTAACTCTATACCTAAACCTAACACTAATACTAACACTAACCCAAACCGTAACCCTAATACAAACCCTAAACCTAAATGTAATCCTAACACAAATGCTAACACAAATCCTACCCCAAAACATAACCCTAACCAACCAAAATCTAACCCTTATATAATCCTATCACTAATCCTAAACCCAACACTAACCATAACCCTAACGTGATCCCTAAACCTAATCATAATCCTAAAACTAAACTTCACCCAAACCCTAACCATATCCTAACACTAAAGCTAAAACTAACCTTAACCTTAACCTAACACTAATCCAAACTTTAACCCTAACCAAAAATAACAGTAACTGTAAATCTAACCCTAACCCTAACACCAACCCTAACACAAACCACAACGCTAACCCTAATCTAAACCGAACCCTAACACTTACCTAACCCTAAACTTAACCAAAACAGAAAGACTAATTCCTAAATCTAACCATAACACTAATCCTAAACCTAACCCTAACCCTCACTTTAAATCTAACCGTAATCCACATTATAATGTAAACCTTATTTTAACACTAACACTAACCCTATCCCTAAAACGGACCCTAATCCTAACCCTAAACCTAACACTAAACGTAACAATAACCCTAACTCTAACCATAAACCTTAACCTAATACTAACCCTAATCATAATTTTAACCCTAAAAATAAAACTAACCCTAACCCTAACCCTGAACCTAACCCTAAGCATAACTCTAAACCTAAACCTAACACTAAACATAAACCTAACTATAACACTAAAACTAACCCTAATTGCAACACTAACAGTCACCCTAGTACTAACCAGAACTGTAATTCTAAACCTAACCCTAACTATAACACAAACCCTATCCCAAACCATATTCCTAACACTAACCTAACCCTTACAATAACGTTATCTACCCCTAACCATAAACCTAACCACCTTTACACTAATCCTAACACTTAACCTAACTCTAACCTTAATCTGAACCCAAACCCTAACAATACCAATAACCCTAAACCTAAACCAAAACCTAAACCTAAATCTAACACTAAACCTAAAACTAACCCTAATCCTAACATGAACACTAAGACTAACCCTAAAAATTACCCTAAACATAACACTAACACTAACTCAATCCCTAACCCTAACACAAACTCTAATGCAAACCATAATGCTTACATTAACTTAAACTGAACCCTAAGCCTTACCTAACATTAACCCTAACCAAACACTAACCCTAACCCTAAACCTAACCCTTATATATGCCTAAACCTACCCCTAACCCTAACCCTAGTCCTAACCATAACCCTAACTCTAAATCTAACCATAATCCATATTCTATCCTTAACACTTATCCTAACACTAAAGCTAAGCCTAATCCTAAAATGAACCCTAACCCTGACCCTAACACTAACCCTAACAATAACTGTAACACAAATCATATACCTAAACCTAATGCTAATCCTAACTATAACTCTAACCCTAAAAATAAACCTAACCCTAAACCTAACACTAAAACTAAACCTAAACCTAACACTAAACCTAACCCTAACTGCAACACTAACACTAACTCTAATACTAACCCGAACTATAATCCAAAACCTAACCCTATCCATAACACAAACCCTAACCAAAACCATACTCCTAACCCTAACCTAACCCTAACACTAACCTTCTACACCTAACTGTGAACTGAACCCTTACACTAATCGTAACACTAAGCCTAACCCTAACCTTAACCCGAACACAAACCCTAGCCATACAACAAACCCTAACCCTATACCAAACCCTAAACCTAGCCCTAACACTAACCCCAAACCTAACCCTAATCCTATCATGAACACTCACACTAACCCTAACAATAATCCTAACCCTAACACTAACACTAACTCTATCCCTAACCCTAACACAAACTCTATTCCAAACCATAATGCATACCCTAACCTATACCGAAACTTAACCCTTACCTAACGCTAAACCTAAACCTAACACTAACACTAAATCTAATCATAATCTACAATCTAATCTTTTCACTTATCCTAAACCTAATGCTAAACCAAACCCTAAAACGAATCCTAAACCTAAACCTAACACTAACCCTAACAATAACACTAACACTAACCCTAACCCTAACTCTAACCCTAACAATAAACCTAACCCTAACCCTAACCCTAAACCTGACCCTAACCCTAACCCTAACCCTAACCCTAACCCTAACCCTAACACTAAACCTAAACCTAACCCTAACACAAACCTAACCCTAACTGTAACCTAACACCAACCATAACACTAAACCTAACTGTAATCCTAAACCTAACACTAACACTAACACTAACTATAACTCTAACCCTAACACAAACCCTAACACAACCATAACCCTAACCCTAATCTTACCCTAACCCTCAAACTTACATAACCCTAACCATAAACCTAACCCAAACACTAACCTTAACCCTAACCGAACCCTAACACTAACGCTAACACTAACCCCAAACCTAAAAATAAACCTAACCCTAACCTTAACCTGAACACTAAATCTATCTGTAACCCTAACCCTAACCATAACACATACCCTAAACCTAATCCTAACCTTAAGGAAAATCTTAACCCTAACCTTAACCCTAAAAATAACACTAACCATAACACTAATCCTAAACCTAAGCCCAACTCTAAAACTAACATTAACAGTAACACTAACTTTAAACCTATACTGTAATCCTAACAATAACCCTAACTCTAACCCTAACCCAAACACTAAACCTAATCCTAATCCTAACTAGAAAACTAAACCTAATGCTAAACCTAATCCTAACACTAAGTCTAACCCTAAACCTAACCATAACTTTATCCCTAATTCTAAGAAAAACCCTAACCCAAACCATAATGCTGACCCTTATTTGAACCTAACCCTCACCCTTACCTAACCCTAAAAATAACCCTAACCCAAACACTAACCCAAATCCTATTGCAAACCCTAACACTAACCCTCACTCTAAAGCGAACACTAAATTTGTCTCTAATCCTAAAACTAACCCTAATCCTAACTTAAGCCTAACACTAACTCTAACCATAACCTTAACCCTAACACTAACACTTAACCTAACCCTAACCCTAACCTTAAACCTAAAACTAAATCTAACCCTAACCCTAATTTTAACAGTAAATATCATGCTAACACTAACCCTTTACCTAAACCTAACAATACCCCTAAAACTAAACCTGAACCTAATCCTAACCCTCACCCTAACCCTAACCCTAAAATTAACACTGACCTTAAATCTAACTCAAAACTACCACTAACAATAACTCTAACCCTAATGCTAAACCTAAACCTTACCATAACCCTAACCCTAATCATAACACGTACCCTACTGCTAACCCTAACTCTATCCTACCCCTAATCCTAAACCTTACCCTAACCTTAACCCTAACCCTAAACCTAACACTAACCATAATCTAAACACTAAACGAAATGCTAACCTGAAATGTAACACTAACCATAACACTTATCATAACCCTATGCGTAAACCTAACAGAAAATCTAACCCTAATCTTAACACTAATTCTAAACTGAACCCTAACACTAATCCTAAATGTAACTCTAACCCTAACCCTAACCCTTAATCTAACATTAACCCTAACCCTATTACCAACACTTATACTAACACTAAACCTAACCCTAAGACCAATCCAAAACCTAAACCTAATCCTAACCCTATCCCTAACACTAACCATAACAATAACTCTAACATGAAACCTAAACCTAACCCTAACCTTAACCCTATCACTAACGTAACACTAACCCTAAACTTACACTAACCTTAACACTAAAACGAACCAAAATCCCAAACCTAAATATAAACCTAACACTAACACTAATCCAAACCATAACAATAACCCTGTCCTTATCCCTAACGCTAAAACAAAACCTAACAGTAACAGTAACCCTAAACCTAAACCGAACCCTAAACCTAACCCTCACAATAACCTTAACATGAACCCTAATATGAACCCAACCCTAAGCGTAATTATAACCTCCCCTAACCCTAACACAAACCCTAACCAAAACCATAATCCTAACCATAAACGAACCTTAAACCTAAGCCTTAATTAAACCTAAACCTAACACTAATCCTATTCAAATCCTAACTCTATCACTAACCCTAAGCCTAACCCTAACCCTAATCCTAACACTAACACTAATCCTAACTCTAACCCTAATACTAACACCAACATTAACCCTAATTCTAACCTTAAATGAAACACTAACACTAACCCTAACACTAACCGTTACACTCACCAAAACCCTAACCATAATACTAAGCTAACCCTAATCTTAACAAAAACTCTAACCCTAACACTAATTCTGACCCTAACACAAACACTAACCCTAACAATAACAACTAACCCTAACCTTAACCCTTACCCTAACACTAAATTTAACCTAAGCCTAAACAGAAACTTAATCCTAACCCTATCCCTTACTCTAACACTAACACTAATCCTAACAGTAATCCAATCAATAACCCTAACATTAACTCTAACCCTGACCGTAACACTAAACCTAAACATAAACCTAACTTTAACCATAACCATAAACATAAACCTAACCCTGAACCTAATCTCACTTTGACCTTCTCCCTCACCTTACCTTAACGACTAACCCAATCCTAAACACTAACTTTAACCCTAACTAAACCCTAACACTAATCCTAAAACCAACCCTAAACTTAAAACTAAACCTAACCATAAATCTAGCCCTAACACTAACTTTAACCGTAACCCTAACGTTAACCATAACATTTACCCTAAACCTCACCATAACCCTAAATTTAACTCTAAAACTAACTCTAAACCTAACACTAACACTGTGCCTAACACTTATCCTAAAACTAACAGTAACACTAATCGTAACCCTAACCCTAACCCTAACCCAAACGTAAATCTAAACCTAAACTTAGCTCTACTGTAAACCTAACCTTAACCCTAACTAACAGTTACCCTAACACTAACCCTAAGCCTAAACCTAACCCTAACCGTAACCCTAAACCAAACTCTCACCCTTACTCGTAACCTAAAAATAACCTTAAACCTAACCCTAACCCTAATACTAACACTAACCATAAACCTAACACAAACCATAATCCTAAAACAAACCATAACCTGAACACTAACAATAACACTAACCTTAAACCTACACCTAACTCTAAATCTAACCCTAACCCTAACCCTAACACTAACCCTAACCCTAACAATAAACCTAAACCTAACCTGAACCCTAATACGAACACTAAGCCTCATCCTAACCTAACAGTATCACTAAACCTAACACTAATAGTAACCCTAACCCAAACACAAAAACTAACCCTAACCCTAACACTAACTCTAAACACATACCTAAACCTAACCATATCATTAACCCACATCTAAACCTAACCATATCATAACCCACATCTAAAACTAACCCCAACCCTAACCCTAAACATAACCCTAATCCTAACCATTACTCATACACTAACCTTAAAACTAACAGTAAAACTAACCTTACCCTAACACTAACACTAACCCAGACCCCAACACTAACCCTTATCCTTACCCTAACCCTAACCCTAACCCTAACCCTAATCCTAACCCTAAACCTAACACAATCCCTAACCCTAACCCTAATGCAGACACTATCCCTAAATCTAACAATTACTTTAACCCTAACACTAATACTAATCATAAACCTAAACTTAACACTAACCCTAATCTTAACTCTAACCCTAACTCTTACCCTAACAATAATCATAACACTAACACTAACCTTAAACCTCACCCTAACCCTAACCCTAACCTAGCACTTATGATAATCCTAACACTAAACCTAATTCTATACCTAACCCTAAACCTAAAATTAACCCTAACCCTAACCCTAAAACTAACCCTATTACTAAACCTAACCCTAACACTACACCTTACCCTAAATCTAACCCTAAACCTAAACCTAATCTTAATCTTTATCCTAACACTATCACTAACACAAACACTATCCCTAAAACACATCATAACCTTAACCCTAACACTAAACCTAACACTCACCTTAAACCTACACATAACTCTAAATCTATAATAACCATAAACCTAATCCTAACCCTAACACTAACCCTAACAGTTACCCTAACCCTAAACTAAACAGTTACCCTAACAACAACCCTAACCGTTACCCAAATGCTAACACTAACCCTAACCCTAACGCTAACCCTAAGCATAACACTAATCCTAATTCTAAATCTAACACTAATCCTAAAACTATCCCTAACCCTAACAATATTCATAACCCTAAACCTAACCCTATCCCTAAACCTAACACTAACCCTAACCCTAAGCCTTAACCTAACACTTAGATGTACCCTAACTCTTAACCTAATACTAACACTAACACTAACCCAAACACTAACACTAAACCTAATCCTAACACTAACACTAATCCTAACCCGAAACCTAATTCTAACCTAACACTAAACCTAGCAATAACTGTAACTGTAACACTAACCCTAACCTTAACTGTACACTTAACCCTAGACCTAACTCTAACCCTAACACAAACTCTCACCGAAATCCTAAACTTAACCCGAACACTAAGCCTAACACAAACTCTAACCCTAATCATAACACTAACCCTAAACTTAAGCCAAACCTAAACCTCACTTTAACCATAACAATAACCCTAAACTTAACACTAACCCTAAACCTAAATCTAACCCTAACCCTAACTCTAACCTTAACCCTAAAACTAACTCTAACCCTAATACTAACACTTACCTTTACCCTAACCCAAACCCTAACTCTAACACTAAACCTAAACCTAAATCTAACATTAATCCTACCCCTAACCCAAACATGAAATCTAAGCCTAACAATAGTTCTAAACATAACCCTAACCCTAAAACTAACACTAACCCGAACCCTAAGAATAAATCTAACCCTTACCCAAAATCTAACCCTAAACCAAAAGCTAAAACTATCCCTAACCCTAACACAAACATGCAACAAAACCGTATTCCTAACACTAATCTTAATGCTAAGTCTAACACTGTCTCTAACCCTAATCCTAAACCTAACCCAATCCCTAACCTAAACCTAACCCTACATATAACACTAATCCTAGCTATAACCCTAAACTTAACAAAAAGCCTAACCCTAACTGTATCCCTAACACTAAACCTAACCTTAACTCTAACACTGACAATAACCATAAACTTCACCCTAACCCTAACCCTAACCTAACATTAACCATAACACTCATCATAAATCTAAGTCTAACCCTAATGCAAATAATAATTTCATCCCTAAGTTTAACCTTAACCTTAACACTAAAATTAACCCTAACCCTAAAACTAATCCTAAACCTAACCGTAACCCTAACAGTAACACTAACACTAACCTTAACACTAAACATAACAATAATTCTAACCCTAAAACTAACTGTAATGATAACCTTAATCTAACCCTAACCTTAACACAAATACAAACAAACCATAACACTGACCCTAACTTAACCCCAAAACTAAGCCTTATCTAACCTGAATGCTAATCCAAAAACTTACCTGTACCCTAACCCAAACACTAACCCTAAACCAATCACTAAACCTACCCCCAACCTTAACCCTATCACTACCCCTAAACATAATCCTAAACCCAGCACTAACCCTAATCCTAATTCTAAATATAACACTATCATCAATCCTAACCCTAAATCTAAACCTTAAATTAACCCTATTCCTAATCCTGACTGTTACCCTAACACTAACACTAACACTAACACAAACCATAATCCTAACACTAACACACTAACCCTAACCCTAACTCTAACACAAACCTAGAAGCGAACCCTAACCATAATCCTTTCTGTAACCCTAAATCTAAATCTAACCCTAACCCTAACACTAACATGAACCCAAATCCTATCCCTAACCCAAAAACTAACCCTAACCCTAACCCTTATTTAACCCTAACACTAAGCATGACACTAACCCTAAAACTCACACTAAAAATAAACCTAATCCTTCAACTACCACTAAACCTAACCATAACCCTATATTAAAAATAACCCTAACCCTAAACCTAAACCTAAACTTAACCTAACACTAACCATAAACCTAACTCTAACCATAAACCAAAAACTAATTTTAAACTAAAGCTTAACCCTAACCATAACACTGACCTAACCCTAACCTTAACACTAACTCTAACACTTACTCGAACCCTAAGAGTTATGCTAAAAATAACCCTAAACCTAACCCTAACCCTAATATTAACACTAACCCTAAACCGAATGATAACCCTATAACACTAGCCCTAACTCTAACCCTAACACTAATCCTAAAACTATCCCTAACCCTAACAATATTCCTAACCCTAACCCTAACTCTAACACTATCCCTGTACCGAAACTTAACCCTTTCAGTAAACTTAAACCTAACGCTAAACCTAACCTAAACCTAACCCTAATCCTAACTGTTACCCTAACAGTAACAATAACAAAAACCCTAATCTTAAAGCTAACACTAAGCCTAACCCTAACCCTAACTCTAACACAATCTCTAACTCTAAAACTAATCCAAACACTAACTGTAAACCTAACCCTAACCTGTACACTAACCCCAACACTAATCCTAAACTTAACCCTTATCCTAACACTAACCCTATCCCTAACCCTAAACTTAACCCTAACACTAATTGTAACCATAACCATAACACAAACACTACCCTTTACCTTACCCTAAACCTAACCATAACCTAAACTAATCCTAACACTAACCATAAACCTAATTCTATCCGTAAACCAAACACTTGTTTAAAACCTAAGCTTAACCCTAATTGTAACTCTAAACCTAACCCTAAACCTAAACCTGACCATAACCTTAACCCTAAATCTAACACTAAACCTAATCCTAACCCCAACCCTAACACTAATTCTAACCCTAAGTATAACCCTAACACTAACCTTAACCCTAATCCTAACACTAAACATAACCCTAACCCTAATAGTAATCCTAACCCTAACACAAAGCCTACCTGAAATCATAACCCTAATCCTAACCTAACCCTCACCCTAACCCTTAATTAACCCTAAACCTATACCTAACTTTAACCCTAAACCTAACCCTAAAACTATCATAAACCTTAAGCTTAAACCTAACTCTCAACCTAACACTAAACCTAATCCTAACCCTATCCCTAACACTAACATTATCTCTAATGTTAACCCTAAACTTAACCCTGACACTAACTCTAACCCTAACCCTAACACTAACCCGAAACCTAACCCTACCATAAATTTCCCAAATACTAACTGTAACCATCACCATAACCATAACCCTAAGCAAAACCTTAACACAAATTCTAATCCTACCCTAACCCTAACACAAACCTTAACCCTAAATGTAACATTAACCCTAACCCTAACCCTAACCTTAACTCTAAAACTAACCCTACCCTAACCAGAAACATAACACAAACCCTAACCCTTACCTAACACTCTACCTAACCATAACCCTAACCCTAACACTAAACCTAAACTTAATTTAAACACTAACCATAAAACTATTGCTTACCCTAACTCTAAGCCTAACACTAACCCTAAACCTAAACCTATCCATAATCTTAACACTATCTCTAACCCAAACACTATCCCTATCCCTAACACTAAACCTAAACCTAAAACAAATCCTAACTCTAAATGAAACCTAAACCTATCAATAAACCTAACTTTAATCCCAACCCTAACCCTAACCCTAAAACTAACCCAAACACCAACCTTTAGCCTAACCTTAATCATAACCCTACATGAATCCTAAAACTTAACCAAACCCTAACACTGTCACTGGCACTAACCCTAACACTAACCCTAACACCAACCCTAACCCTAAAATTAATAAAACCCTAACCCAAACCCTAAACATAACACAAACCCTAATGCAAATCACAACCCTAAAAATAACCTAATCCTAACAACACCCCTTACCTAACCCTTTCCCAAACTTAAACTTAACACTAACCGTAACACTAACCCTAAACCTAACCTAACATGAACCCTAACCCTAACCATATCACTAACCCTAACCCCACCCAAACCATAACCCTAACCCTAACACTTACCTTAATCCTACTTCTAACCCTAAAACTAACGTAAAACTAACCCTAACCACAACCAAAAAACTAATACTAAATCTAACCATAAACTTAAAACAAATCCTAAACCAAACCATAACCCTGACCTTAACCTAACCGTTACTCTAACCCTTACCTAACCCTAAACCTAAACCTAACCCAAACACTAACACTATACCTAAAGCTAGCCCTAACACTAACCCTAACCTTAAACCTAACCCTCAACCTAACACTAAACCTAACACTAACTGTAACCATAACACTAACCCGAAACTTAACAGTTTCCCTAACACTAAACCTAAACCTAATAGTAACAAAACCCTAACCAAAACCCTAACCCATATCCAAACACTAAGCCTTACACAAAGTATAACCCTAATCCTCACCATAAATCTAACCCTAAAGCTAAACCTCACTCTAACAATAATGATAAGCCTAAACTTAACACTTATTCTAAACCTAAACCTAAGCCTAACCCTAACCCTAAATGTAGCCCTAATCTAAATCTAACCCTAACCCTAAACATAACTCTAACCCTAATACTAACACTAACCATAAGCCTATCCCTTACACTAACCCTAAACCTAATCCTATACCTAAACCTAACACTAACCCTAACCCTAACCCAAACACAAAATTATACATGAAAAATAACCCTAAACCAAACCCTAACCCTAATACGAACACCAATCTTAACCCTAACAATAACCCTAATACTAACCCTAAACCTAACCCTAAACCTAAAGCTAACAAAATCCTAACCGTAACACAAACACGAAACCTCACATTAACCCTAACACCAAACTTAACCCTAAATCTATCACTTACCCTAACACTATCCCTAACCCTAATCCTAAATCTAACCCTATCTCTAACACTAAACCTAATCCTACACCTAACACTTTTCATAACCCTAACCCTAACCATAACACTAACACTAACCCTAAACATAACCCTAACACTAACACTAACCGTAAACCTCACTCTAAACTTAACCCTAAACTAACACTAACAATATCACTAATCATAAACGTAAATCTAACTCTAACCCAAACACTAATTTAACCCTAAGTTTAACCTTAACCATAACACTAAAACTAACCCTAAACCTAACTGAAAACCTAAACTTAACACTAACTCTAATCCTATCCCTAACACGTACTCTAACTCTAACCCTAACCCTTAAACACATCCTAAACCTAACCCTAAACCTAAAGATAACAATAACCCTAACCCTAACACTAACACTAAATTTAACCCTAAATATATTACTAAACCTAACAATCTCCCTTACCCTAATCCTAAATCTAACCCAATGCCTAACAATAAACCTAACCCTAAACCTAAAGCTAAAAATAACCCTAACCCTAACCCTAACACTAACACAAAATTTAACCCTAAATCTATCACTAACCCAAACACTCTTCCTAACCCTAATCCTAAATCTAACCCAATGCCTAACACTAAACCTAACCCTAAACCTAACCCTAATACTTAGCCTAATCCTAACCCTAACACTAACAGTAACCCTAAAAATAACCCTATCTTTAATACTTAACCTCACTCTAAACCTAACTGTAACCTAACACTAACCATAACACTAATCATAAATGTAAGTCTAAAACAAGCCAAACACCAATTTTAACCCTAAGTTTAACCTAAATCCTAAACCTAACCTTAACCCTAACCCTAAACATAACCTTAACACTAACTCTAACCCTATTCCTAACATGAACCCTAACTCTAACCCTAACCCTTAAACAAACCCTAACTCTAACCCTAACACTTAAACAAACCCTAAACCTAACACTAAAACTAATGCTAACTCTTATCCTCACCCTAATGCTAACAATAACCCTAACACTAAACCTAACAATAACTCTAAACCTAACTCTATCCCTAATCCTAACCGTAACCCTAACCTTAACACAAATCCACCCAAACCATAACTCTACCCTAACATTAAGCCTTACATAACCCTAATTCTAACCCGAAACATAACACGAACCCTAACATTAACCCTAACCCTAACACTAACACTAACCCTACCCGCAAACCTAACCCTATCACTAGCCCTAAACTTAATGCAAACCCTAACACTAACCCTAAACCTATTTATACACCTAGCCCTATCACTAACCCTAACCCTAACCATACACCTAACATTAAACCTAACCCTAATCCTAACTGTTACCGAAACACTAACCCAAACACAAACACTAACAAAAATTCTAATACTAACCCCACACTAACCCTAACTCTAACCCTAACCTTAACACTAACCCACATCAAAATAATAACACTAATGCTTTCTGTAACCTTAACCCAAAACCAAAACCTAACCCTAACACGATTCCTAACACGAACACTAACCCTAATCCTAACACTACCACTAAACCTAAAAGTAAACCAAACCCTAATCTTAACCTTAACACTAAACCTAATGCTAAACATAACCCTAAAACTAACCCAAACAGCAAACTTAACCCTAACTATAAACCTAAGCCTAACACAAACCCTAACCTTAACACTAACAATAACACTATCCCTAACCGTAACTCTAACTTTAACCCTAACACTAACCCTAACCCTAAACTTAAATGTAACCCTAAACCTAACACTAACACTAACCCTATAACTAAAACTAACCCTATAACTAACCCTAATCCTAACACTAACACTCACCCTAAACCTCACCATAAAGTTAATCCTAATCCTAACACTTAATCTAACCATAATGCTAAGACTAACACTCAACCTAACTCTAAAACTAACCCAAATACTAATCCAAACCCTAACCCTAATTCTAATCATAACAATAACCCTAGCCCTAACTTCAAACCTACAACTAACACTCAAACTAACCCTAACTGTAACTCTAACACAAACCCTAATCCTAACGCTAACCATAACCCTAACTCTAACCCACTTTCTAAAACTAACTCTAACACAAAACCTAACCCTAATGCTAACCCTAACACAAACACTAACCCTAACCCTAACCTTAACACAAAGTGTAAAAAAATATAAGCCTAACCCTAACCTAACATTAACTCTAATCCTTACCTAACCCTAACATTAACCCTAATAAAAACCCTAAATCTAACCCTTAACCTAACCTTAACACTAACCTTAACCGAAAATTTAACACTATAACTAACTGTAACCCTAAACCTAACCCTGAACTTAAAACTAATCCTAACCTTAAGTGTAACCCTATTCCTAACCCTAAATACAACTCTAATCTTAACCATAATTCTAACAATAACCTTAACCCGAAACCTAACACAAACCCTAACCCTAACAATAACCCTGACACTAACCCTAAACCCAACCTTAATGCTAACTCTAAAACTAATCCTAACCCTATCCTGAATCCTAACCCTTAACCTAACCCTATCACAAAAATCAACCCTAACCCTAACACTAACTGTAACTCTAACTGTAACCATAAACTTAATTTTAACCCTAAGCCTAACCCACACCCTAATCATAACACAAAACCTAACAATAAACCTAACACTAACCCTATACCTAAGCATAACCCAACCCTAACCCTTAAGCTAACCTAATAGAAACTGTAACACTAAACCTAAACCTAACCTTAACACTAAACCTCACCATAAACCTAACCATAAACCTAACACTCAATCTAACCCTATCCCTAACACTAACACTAATTCTAACTCTAACCCTAACCCAAATGCTAATTCTAAGCCTAACCCTAATCATAACCATAACATTAACCCTAACCCTAACCATAAGCCTACATCTTACCCTAACACTAACCCTAACACGAACCCTAACCCTACTCGTAACCACAAGCCTAACATTAACCCACATCCAAACAATAAACCTGAAACAAACCATAACTTTAACCCTAACCCTAACACAAACCCTAACCCAAACCATAACCCTAAACCTAACCTAACTCTAACCCTAAACCTTACCTAAACCATACCCTAAATCTAACCCTAACACTAACCCTAACACTAATTTTAATCCTAAACCTAACACTAACCCTTACCCGAACATAATTGTAAACCTAACACTAAACCTAAACCAAAGCCTAAACCTAACACTAACCCTGAAATCTAACCCTAACTTGAACAATGACACTAATGTTAACCCTAATCCTAATCCTATCGCTAATACTAAACCTAAACCTAAACCTAACCCTAAAACTAACTCAAAACCTAATCCTACACTAAACTTAACCCTAAACCTATCACTAACCCTAACACTATCCATGAATCTAATCCTAAATCTAATCCAATGCCTACACTAAACCTAACCCTACACCTAACACTAATACTTAGCCTAACCCTAAACCTAACACTAACATTAACCCTAAACATAACCCTAACACTAACACTAACCCTAAACCTGACTCTAAACCAAACTCTAACCTAACACTAACCATAACACTAATCATAAATACAAGTCTAACCCTAAACCAAACACTAATTTTAACCCTAAGTTTAACCTAAACCATAATACTAACCCTAACCCTAACTTTAAACCTAACCTTAAAACTAACTCTAACCCTATCCCTAACATGAACCCTAACTCTAACCCTAAACATTAAACAAACCCTAAACCTAACCCGAAACCTAAATCTAAACCTAACCGTAAACCTAAAACTAAAACTAACCCTAACACTATACTATTCTAAACCAAACTCTAACTGTAAACCTAACTGTAACCCTATCCATAATCCTAACCTTAACATAAATCTACCCAAACCATAACCCTACCCCTAATCTAAACCTAACCCTAACCCTTTTGTAACCCTAATGCTAACCCGAACGCTAACATGAACCCTAACACTAACCCTAACCCTAACACTAACATTAACCATACCTGCAACCCTACCCCTATCACTAGCCCTAAACCTAACCAAAACCCTAACACTAAATGTAACCCTAATTATAAACCTAGCCCTATCATTAACCCTAATCCTAAAATACACCTAACACTAACACTAACACAAACCCTAACCCTAACACTAACTCTAACTCTAACCCTAACCGTAACACTAACCCAGAACCAAAACCTAACCCTAATTCTTTTTGTAACCTTAACCTTAAACCTAAACCTAACCATAAACATAACCCTAACACGAAACAAAACCCTAACCCTATCCCAAAAACTAACCCTAAGTCTAAACTTTACTTTAACCTTCATATTAAACCTAACCCTAACCATAAACCTAACCATAACCCTAAAATTAACACTAACCCTATCCATAACCTTAACACTAATACTAACCCTAAACCTCACCCAAAACATAAACTTAACCTAACACTAACCTTAAAGCTAATCATAAACCTAAGTCTAACCCTAACCCAAACACTAATTTTAAATCAAGGCTTAACCCTAACACTTACGCTATATATATAATAACCCTAACCCTTACCCTAACCCTAACCCTAAACTCTACCTAACCCTAACTCTAACACTTACCCTAACCCTAACCCAAACCTTACCCTATAACTAACCCTAACCCTAACCCTACACCTAATAGTAACACTAACCCTAAAACTAACCGTATTCTTAAACATTACCCTAACAGTAACCCTAATACTAACCCTAACACAAACCAATACACTAACACAAAATATAACCTGAACCCTAACACTAAACCTAACACTAACATTATACCCACACCTAACTCTAAAACTAAACATAACCATAAACCTAACCCTAAACCTAACACTATCCCTAATGCTAAATCTTAACTTAACCATTTCAATAACTTTAAAACTAACCCTACACCTAACACTAACCCTAAACCTATCCCTAAAACTAACCCTAATCCTAACCATTAACAACACTAACCCTAAGAGTAACATTAACAAAAACCCTAACCTTAAACCTAACACTAAGCCTAACCATAACTGTAGCCAGAACACTAACCCTAAACCTAACCCTAACTCCAACACTAACGCTAATTCTAAATCTATCGCTAACATTAACACCTAACCCTAACCCTAACTCTAGCACTAACACTAACCCTTTCACTAACACTTACACTAACCCTAACCCTAAACCTAACCCTAACACGAACCCTATCACAAACCCTAAACCTAAACCTAAACCTACCACTAACCTTAAACCTAAAGAAAACCCTAACATTAACCTTAACACTAAACCTAATGCTAACCATAACACTAAAACTCTCCCATGCAGCAAACCTAACCTTAACCATAAACCTAAGCCTAACACAAACCCTAACCCTAACAATAACCCTAACACTAACACTAACCATCAACCTAACTTTAACCCTAAAGCTAACCCTAACCCTAAACCTAAGCATAACACTAAACCTAATCCTAACCCTAATCCTAACACTAACATTAACCCTATAACTAACACTAACCCCGTAACTAACCCTAATCTTAATGCTAACACTCACTTTAAACCTCACCATAAAGGTAACCCTAATCCTAACACTTAATCTAACCATAACGCTAAGACAAACCTCAATGTAACTCTAACACTAACTCAAAAACTAATCCTATCCCTAACTCTAATTCTAACCATAACACGAACCCTAGCTCTAACTGTAAACCTACAACTAACACTAAAACTAACCCTAACTGTAACTCTAACACGAACCCTAAACCTAACCCTATCTGTAACCATAACACTAACCCACTTCCTAAACCTAACCCTAACACAAAACCTAAACCTAACACAAACCCTAAACCTAACCCTAACCCTAACACAAAGTCTAAAAAAACATAACCCTAACCCTAACCTAACATTAACCCTAAACCTTACCTAATCCTAACAATAACCCTAACACAAACCTTAAAAAACCCTAACTCTAACCCTAACCTAACATTAACCTTAATCCTTACATAACCCTAACCCTAATATTAACCCTAACACTAACCCTTAACCTCATCTTAAAACTAACCCTAACCCCAACTTTAAACCTATAACTAACCCTAACCGTAAACGTAACCCTGAACCTAAAACTAATCCTAAACTTAACTGTAACCATGAACCTAACACTAAATATAACTCTAATGTTAACCGTAACACTAAAGATAACCTTAACGCGAAACCTAACACAAACCCTAACCCTAACAATAACCCTAACACTAACGCTAAACACAACCTTAACACTAACTCTAAAACTAACCCTAACTCTACCCTGAACCCTTACCCTAAACCTAAACCTATCACAAACACTAACCCTAACATTATCCCTAACCCTAACGCTAATACTAACCGTAACCCTAACCATAACCCTAAACTTAGCTGTAACCCTAACCCTAAACCAAACCCTAACCATAACACAAATGCTAACATTTAACCTAACACTAACCCTAAGCCTAAGCATAATCCTAACACTAAAACTAAACCTAACCCTTACCCAAATCCTAACCCTAACCCTAACACTAAACCTAACCCTAATCCTAAGTCTAACAATAACACCAACCATAAAGCTTACCCTAATCCCAACCCTATCCCGAACACAAACCTAATCCTAAAACTAACCCTAAACCTAAAACTAAACCTAACATTAAACCTAACCCTAAACATAACCTTAACACTAAAACTAACCCTAACCCTAACCCTAATGTTAACACTAGTCCTAAACCAAATTCTAATTCTAATGCTAACCATAACACTAACCCTAATTCTAACCCTAATGCTAACCGTAACTTTAACCCTAAACCTAACCCTAACGCTAAAAATAACCCAAACAACACTTCTAACTCTAACACCAACCCTAACACTAACCCTAACTTTTACACTACACCTAACCCTAACCATAATGCTAACTCTCACCCTAACCCTATCCCTAACACTGACATTAATCCTAATCATAACACTAACCCTAACAAAAAACCTTACCCTTTCCATAACAGTAACCTAAACCCTAACCCTAACACTAACTCTAAAACTAACAGAAGAAATAACCCTATCACTAACACTAACCCTTACCCTAACCCTAATCCTAACCCTAACCCTAACCTTAATCCTAACACAAACTCTAACCTAACCCTAAACTTAACCTGTCCCTAACTCTAAACATAAACCTAATCCTAACACTAACCCTAACCCTAACCCTTACCCTAGCCCTAACAATCACCTAATCCTAATTCTAGACCTAATTTTAATCCTAATGCTAAACCTAACACTAACTGTAAAACTAATTATAACCCTAACCCAAACATTAATGCTAACCCTAAACTTAAACATAACCCTAACACTAACCTAAACATCAACACTAAAACTAACCTAATCCAAACAGTAATCCTAAACCTAACCTTTACCCTAACCCTAACCCTAAAGCTAACCCTAACACAAACCCTAACACAAACCCTAACCCTAATCCTTTCCCTTACCCTAACACTAACCCTTACCCAAATACTAACATTAAACCTCACCATAAATCTAACCCTAACTCTAACGCTAAATCTAACACTAACCCTAAACCTAACTCTAACCCTAACCCAAACACTAAATTTAAACTTAACCCTAACCATAACAATAACATTAACACTAACCCTAACTGTAAGCCTACACCTTACCCTAACCGAACCCTAACACAAACCCTAATACAAGCACTAACCATACTCGTAACCATAACCCTAACACTAACCCACATCCTAACAATAACCCTAACACAAACCCTAACTTTAACCCTAAACCTAACACTAACTCGAACCGTAACACTAACATTAACCCTATCCCTAACTCTAATGCTAACACTAACCCCAACCCTAAACCTAAACCTTACCCTAACACTAACCCAAAACCTATCACTAACACAAATCCTAACCCTAGCCCTGACACTATTCCTAATATTAATCCTAAACCTAACCCTAACCCTATCTCTAAAACTCACCCTAACCCTAATCTGAACCCTAACCCTAAACCTATCACAAACATTAACCCTAAACCTAACACTAACCCTAACCCTAACTCTAAACCTAACACTAACCCTAACATTAACCCTAAACCTAACCCTAACCCTAACTCTAAATCTCACCCTAACCCTAATCTGAATCCTAACCCTAAACCTATCACAAACACTTACTCTAAACCTAACACTAACACTAACCCTGAGCCTAACACTAACACTAACCTTAACCCTAACTGTAAACCTAATCTTAACTGTAACCCTAGCCTTAATCCAAAACCTAAACGTAACACACACCCTAGCACTAACCCTAACCCTAAACCTCACCCTAACCCTATAACTAAATCTAAAACTATTCCTAACCATAACCTTAACCCTAACAATAAACCTAACCCTAACCATAACACTAACCCTAACCCTAAACCTTACCCTAAACCTAACCTTAACCATAACCCTAACACTAACCCTAAACCTAAAAATTTATAACCCTATCTCTAATACTAACCGTAACTGTAACCCTAACCATAACACAAACCGTAAGCTAACTATAACCCTAACCTTAACTCTAACACTAAACCAAACCCTAACCCTAACCCTACCTCTAACCCTATCCCTTACCCTAAGTCAAACCTTCACCCTAATACTACCCTAGTCCTAACTATATTTCTTATGCTATCCCAAACCCTAACTCTATTACTAGTACTAAATATAGCCCTCATTTTGCTCTAACCCTAACTCTAACCTTGACTCTTATTGTGACCCTAAACTAACCCTTGATCTAAACCTTACCCTATCCCTAAACCGAACCCTAAGACTACGTCTACCGGTAAACCTTTACATAAACCTACCATTACAACTAGTTCTAGACCAAGCCTGATTTGCAATAGAGTCATAAATCTAGCCCTAGCCTTAAACAGAAACCTAGCACTAGCCCTAACAATAACCCTTAACCTAACGTAAAGACTAAACCTATCAGTAGACCCCAAGTTAGTCCTAATTGTGGCACTAAACCTAAAACTAACAATAACCCCACAATGACGCTTAATCTAATAGAAATCCTAGATCTAAACCTTACCCTACACTAAAACCTAACCCTAACTCTAGACTTATCCATAACCCTGACTCTAAAACTAGCCATAACCATATCCCTCACTCTTACATTACCCAAAGCCCTAATGTTAGCCCTAAACATCACACAAAACCTAGCCCTTATGCTAGTCCTAAACCTAGCCCTAATCATAACCCTAACCATAACCTTAGACCTAACCCTAATGCTAAACCTTGTCCTAGCCCTAACGCTAGCTCAAACTCTAATTCTCAGTTTAAATATAACCCTAACCCTAAACCTAACACTAGCCCTGACTCAAAACCTAACCCTCCCACTAGCCCTATCCCAACTCAAATGCCTACACTTACCCTAACCCTAATTCTAACATTAACCTTAGCCCTAACCTTAGCTCTAACCCTATACATTACCCTAAAGATAAGCCTAACCCAAATGCTAACCCTATGGCTAACGATAAACCTATTCTTAACACTAACCCTATCCATTACTCTAAACCTAACTAGAAACATAAACCTAATTCTATCCATTACCCTGACCCTAACCTGAACCCACTGCTAATTCAAGCATTAACCCTAAATCAACCTAAACCAAACCCTACCTAGACCCTGATTCTAATAATACATTTAGCTCTAAACGTGGCCCTTACTCTACACCTAAACCTTACAATAGACATAGTAATAACCTAACATAAAAGTAATACTATCCATAAACCTAGACCTGACATTAGCCCTAGCCCTAATCCTAGCCTTATCCCTAACCCTACCTATAACCTATCCCTTCCCCTAAACCTAATCCTAACCCTAACACTAACATTTAACCTCACCCTAGGCCTAAACCTAACACTAACCCTAGCACTAATCCTAGCCCTAATTTATTTGTAACTCTATACCTACCCCAAACCCTAGCCCAAAGACTAATTCAAACTCACAACCAAGCCCTATTTTTAGTTCTAACCCTATCTGTTACCATAACCCTGACACTAGCCCTAAACTTAGCACTAACCCTAGCCATAGCCTTAAACCTAGATCTAACCATAACAATAAATCTAAGCCTAAACCTCACTCTACCATTAGCCCAAACACTATTGCTAATCATAAAACTAGCCCTAACCTTAGGCCTAGTTCTAAAACAAAACTGAGCCATAACCCTATCCCTAACACTACCTAACCTTAATCCTAGACTTGACATTAGACCTATCCCTACCCTAATCCTAGTTCTAAGCCCAGACTTAATCCTAACCCTGATTTTAACCCTATCCCTAATTTTATCTCTTGTCCTAGCACTAAACATAGCTGTATCATCATATCTTACCCTAACACTAACACTAACCTGGTTAAGCACTAAACCTAGTCCCAAACCTAACACTAACCATAGCACTAATCCTAGGCCTAATTTAGGCATAAACACTAAACCTAACTTTATCCCTATCCCTAATACTAACTGTAACACTCAAATTAGCCCTATCCCTAGTTCTAAACCTATTCTTTACTGTAACCCAAAACCTAGGCCTATCCCTAGCCCCAACATTAGCTCTATCCTTTGCTCTACACCTAAACCTGGATTAAAACCTAAACTTAAGCCTAAATCTAACCCTAACACCAGCCCTAACAGCAATGCTAATTGGAAAACTAGGCCTAACCCTAACATAGCCCTAAAACAAAACTGAGCCATAAACTTAACCTTAACCCTTAACCTAAACCAAACACTAACCCTAAATCTTGCCATCATTTGAGTGCAAAACCTAACCCTGGAAGTAACCCTGAACCTGGCTCGGATTCTAACACTAACCCTAGCTCTAAACATTTCCTTAATGCTAAACCAAGAAGTAGCCCTAATCAGAAACCAAGTTCTTGCATTAGCCATAGCCCTAATGCTAACAAATATCATAGTGCGAATCCGAGATCTACCCCTAGGTTTAACTCTAAGATTAACCCTAACCCTATCCCTAATCCTAACCCTACCTCTAATCCTATCCCTTACCCTAAACCAAACCCTCACCCTAATGCTACTCTAGTCCTAACACTAACATTTAGCCTATCCCAAGCCCTAACTCTATTACTAGATTTAACCCTAGGCCTCATACTAGCTCTAGCCCTAACCCAAACCCTGACCCTTATTCTGACCCTAACACTAACCCTATATCTAAACCTGATGCTAACCCTAAACTGGACCCTAACTCTACCCCTACCAGTAAACCTATACCTAAAACTAACAGTAACACTAGCACTAGACCAAACCTAATCCCAAATAGAGTCATAAATTTAGCCCTAGCCCCAAACACAATCCTTGAACTAGCCCTAACATTAACCCTTAACCTAAAACAAAGACTAACCATATCCCTAGACCCAATGCTATTCCTAATTCTGGCCCTAACCCTAACTCAAATAAATGACGCTTACCCTAACACAAACCCTAGCTCTAAACCTTATCCAAATCCAAAACCTAACCCTAACACTACACATATCCATAACCCTAACCCTAAAATTAGCCATAACCATAACCTGAGCTCTTACATTACCCATAGTCCTAACGCTAGCCATAAACATCACACAAACCTAGTCCTTATCCTAGAGCTAAACCTAGCACTAATTGTAACCCTGACTGTAATCCTAGATCTAACCCTAACCCTAACCCTCACCCTAGTCCTAAACCTAGCTCAAATTCTAAACATTTCACTAATCATAACAATAACCCTGACTCTAACACTAACCCTCGCTCTAGACCTAACCCTAGCTCAAACTCTAATACTTACCCTAAACCTAATTCTGACACTAACCCTAGGCCTAACCCTAACTGTGGTGAGCCGCTTCTGCCGTTTCTGCAGACTATGGTCGCCATACAAGATGGCGCTGGCTCCGCTGTGGTCTGTGACAAACAACTCCTTATTTGGGAGAGTTGGCACATGATTTTTCACCACCCTATGAGAAAGCTCCACATGGCAGCTTTGCATTGGGGCTTGAGATGCTTTATTAAGGCTGGGAGGGGCATCCGAGGGGTAGAAGAAGAAATATCAAGGGCCTGAATAAACTGCTGAAAGAAGATTCCTGAGTTGCGTCTTCCTTGCGGGCAAGGGGTCGCGACAAGTGGTGCCGAAACCCGGGAACCAGAACTTTCAGCAGTCAGGGGTGGTGCACCAGTTAGTCCCAGGTAAGTGGGATCCGCAACCAAAGCGGGGTTAGTCCCAAGTAAGTGGGATCCGCGACCAAAGCGGGGCAGCTCCTCTGTAAAGAAAGAGAGAGCATTACATTTTATTGCAGCTGCACTGTGTACTTTCGCTTCTACTTTCGCTTTTGTTTTCTGTGTTTCTTTTGTTGTGTCATTTTGCTTTTGTTTTTTGTGCTTCTTTTGTTGTTGTGTCATGGGTGCCGCATCTTCAAGTCCGCTTCTCCTGGCCCTAGATGGCCTGTTACGTTCCAAGGGCCTGGAAGTGAAACATAGTACTTTACAGAGATTTTTACAGAAGATAGATATCGCTGCACCGTGGTTTGCATTTTCGGGCAGCCTTACTGTACCTAGTTGGGATAAATTAGGCAAAGATCTTGACTTTGCTTCTGAGCAGGGCATATTAGAGGGTGGGGTGATACCCCTTTGGAAAATGGTCCGTAGTTGCCTTACAGATGGCAGATGTCAGGAAGCACTTACTAAAGGACAGGAAGTTCTAGAGCAATTACATGAGGAGAAATCGGAGACGGTAGGAAGTGAGGTGCCTCAGGATGATGGGAGTGTACGGAGCGTGAAACAGGGGAGGAGACGATTGTATCCAGATCTCAGTGCGCTGTGCACACCCCCATGTGAAAGTGGGTCAGAGGAAGAGGAGGATGAGGAGGAAGAGCTCAGGAGGTTGTCTCGTCAGCTAGAGAGTTTAACTATAGGAGAAGGGAACGGAAATAAACAGGGGCTCAAGAAAAGTGATCCCCCGGATCCACCACCGTATGGTGGGGGTGTTTCGGGGAGAGCTTTCCATGCCCAAACATGGAGGGCTGTTCACGCTGAGATGGGTCTTGCTTATCCAGTTTTTCAGGATGACAATAGGGGAAGATTCCATGAACCCTTAGATTTTAAAATTGTGAAGACCCTGGAGGAGTCTGTGCGCACTTATGGGGTGGATGCCGCCTTCACACTAAGTCAGGTGGAGAGTCTGTCTAGATACTGCATGACTCCCTCTGATTGGGCTAGCCTTGTTCGGGCTTGTGTTTCTCCGGGTAAATATTTGGACTGGAGAGCATTTGTGCTAGAGGGCGCAATAGAGCAGGCCGCCCAAAACCATGCGGCGGGACACCCCCATTGGGACAAGGATATGCTCTTGGGGCAGGGTAGATTTGCAAATCAATAGACAGGATTTCTACAGGAGTAAGTTGGTCCTGGTTTCAATGGCTAATTTCCAATGAGAAGGGGGCTTCAGCCGATATTTCTGCATTGGCTCAATTGCTGGGAGCCAAAAGCTGGCTGGCTAATGTTTCTGGCACTGTTAGGGAGAGTGAACGAGGTAATAGACTTACATCTGTTTCGTTCAACTCTTTGCTATATAATGCCACATTGCCCCCTGCAATGGTCTGCGTCCAATCCCCGTTCTTGCTCCTTTTGGCTAATGACACCTCGTCGGGGATGCTGGATTGTTCTAGTATTACCTGTCTCTTATCTGAGTGTTGGAATGGTTCTTGGACTGTAGCAGTGGTTATGAAAATTCCAACTTTTGTCCCAATCCCAGTCACTGCGGACCCAGATAAATTCCCCATTGTTGAACTACTTAGAGTCCGCAGGAATTTTGGAATTACGGCAGCTATAGTGACAGCTGTGGCAGTGTCTGCTGCTGCAGTGGTTATGGCCGGAGTGGCCATGGCCAGTCAAGTACAAACTGCTGCCACCATTAATCAAGTTGTTCAACAAACTTCCACCATACTTGAATCCCAAAATACAATTAATCAACATATTTTGTCAGGGATTTTAATGCCAACCAAAGAATAGATTTACTCCAAGCTCAGGTAGAAGAATTGGCTGACTTGGTGCTTTTGGGTTGTGTTGACCAACGTGCACATTTATGCATAACCTCTGTCAGATTTAATGATTCCAGGAATGCCTCCCGCATCATTGGCGAATATTTGGCCGGAAATTGGTCCATGGCAGTGGAAGACATGATCCAGTCTCAACTAACCCAGATAGCTGTCTTGAACAGTACCCGTGTCGATCCCGTGACTTTGGGTCAATTCACTGATTGGATATCTTCTGCTTTTTCCTTCTTCAAAGAGTGGGTGGGGGTAGGCATTTTTGGTGCAATGTGTTGCTTCGGTATGTTCCTATGTTTGTGGTTTCTCTGTCACCTTAAGGCCCGTAGTGCTCACGATAAGGCTATGATCATACAAGCTCTTGCAGCTTTAGAAAATGGCAACTCGCCTCAAGTCTGGCTTGTGCATCTTAAACAGTAAACCTTTGACATGGTCGTTACACCCCAAGTTATTATAACATTGCACTGGGATCGACATGACTTTCCTTGTTATTCTCTTAGTGTTGGAAAGCCCTTGCACTCTGCCGGTCTTACTGCCATTGCACGCAGATGGGTTTCCACACTAGTGCTTTTCTATCGTCTTAAAGTCCGTGCCTTTCTTTCAGGGTGTTGTCAACTTGTTTGTCGTTATAAACAGCCACAGTTCAGCTTCAGCTATCCCCCTTCGTCCACCATCGTCACGATACAGGATGCGAGGCAAGGCACTGCACTTGAGTGATCCTTGACGTGGACCTCAAGGAGAGCATGTCCTATTGCATGCGGGTTAGACGCGTCCACGCCCCGCCCAACGAAAAAAGGCATCGGCTGATATGGCCTCAGATCTGGGGAAGGGCCCTCCTTAGGACTGAGCCATACTATGCAGCCACTTCTGCACAGTGGGGTAGGACCTCTACTCTCGCCTGTATTGTTTTAAGAAAACAGAAAGGGGGAACTGTGGTGAGCTGCTTCTGCTGTTTCTGCAGACTATGGTCGCCATTACAAGATGGCGCTGGCTCCGCTGTGGTCTGTGACAAACAACTCCTTATTTGGGAGAGTTGGCACATGATTTTTCACCATCCTATGAGAAAGCTCCACGTGGCAGCTTTGCATTGGGGCTTGAGATGCTTTATTAAGGCTGGGAGGGGCATCTGAGAGGAAGAAGAAGAAATATCAAGGGCCTGAATAAACTGCTGAAAGAAGATTCCTGAGTTGCGTCTTCCTTGCAGGCAAGGGGTCGCGACACCTAACCCTAGCCATAAAATTAACCTTAACCGTAGCCCTAAACTTAGCTCTAACCCTATCCATTACATTAAAGATAAGCCTAACCCAAATGCTAACCCTAGGCCTAACGCTAACCCTATCACTAACAATAACCATATCCATTACTCCAAACCTAACCTGAATCCTAAACCTAACCCTATCCATTATTCTAATCCTAAACTGAACCCTAATGCTAATACAAGCCTTAACCAGAAACATTAACCTAAACCAAACCATACCTGGGCCCTGACCCTAATAAATCACCTAGCTCTAAACCTGACCCTTACCCTAAACTTAACCCTTACACTAGACCTAGTCATAACCTAAACATAAAACTACCACTTACTTTGAACCTGGACCTAACATTAGCCCTAGCCCTAATCTTAGCCCTACTCCTAACACATATCCTCTTCCTGGCACTAAACCTAGCCTTAATCCTAATCTGAACACTAACCCTAGCCCTAAATCAAATTCTAACCCAAACCCTAGATCTAAACCTAGCTATAACCTCATCCCTTCCCTTAAATCTAACCCTAACACGAACACTAAAACTAACCATAACCCAATCCCTAACTATTGGCCTAACCCTAACACTAACCATAGCACTAATCCTAGCCCTATATTAGCAGTAACCCTAAACCTACCTCTAACACTAGCCCAAAGAATGACTCTAATTACACCCCAGTCCTATTTCTACTTCTAACCCTATCTGTAACTTTAACCCAAACACTATCCCTAATGTTAACCCTAATACAGGCCCTAGCCCTGAACCTAGATCTAATCATAACAATAAATCTAAGCCTAACACCCATCCTACCACTAGCCCTAACAGTATTGCTAATCCTAAAACTAGCCCTAACCCTAGGCCTAGCTCTAAAACAAAACTGAGCCATAGCCCTAACCCTAACCCTAGCCTAACGGTAACACTAGACCTGACATTAGCCCTATCCCTAATTCTTACCCTAAACCTAACACAAAACTTAACCCTACGCCTAGCCTTAAACCTAGCCCTAATTAGAGTCCTATGTCTAACCCTAATCAGTAACACTGATCCTGACTCTGACCCTAACACTAACCCTATCTCTAATCATCTCCCTAAACCTAAACCTAATATAAACACTAGACCTTGACCTAGACCTAATGCTATCTCTAAAACCAACCTTATTCTTAACTCTAGTTCTTACAATAGTAGTAGTTCTACTTCAACCCTAACCTAAACCAAAACCTAGCCATAATCTGATCCCTAACCCTAGATTTTACCCTATCCCTAACCCTAACCCTAGTCGTAACACTTAACCTAGTCGTAACACTTAAGCCAAAAACTGAACCTTGACCTAACCTGAACCATGGCCGTAATCCTAACCATAACCCTAGACAAAACCCTAGCTCTAATAATATTTATTACCCTAACCATAAACCTAACCGAATTCTAACCCTAGGCCTAACACTAACCATAGCCCAAACCTAACAATATCCCTAGCCCTAATTGTAGCTCTAATCCTATCCATTACCCTAACCGTAACCCTAACTGAATTTTATCCCTAGGCCTAAACTTAACACTATCCCTATCACTATGGCTGTCCATTACCCTAAACTTAAACTGAACCCTAAACCTAACCATAACTATTACCCTAACCCTAACACTAACCCTAATGCTAATTTGAGCCCTAACCCTAAATCATAACCTAACACATACCCTAACCCTGATTCTGACCCTAATAATACCCTAGCTGCAAAGCTGACCCTAACACTCAACCTAAACCTTACAACAGATCTGGCTATAAACCTAACCCTAAAACAATTCCTAACCGTAACCTAGACCATACATTACCCTAGCTCTAATCCTAGCCCTAAACTTAACACAAATCCTAGCCCTAATCCAGCACTAAGCCTATTCTTAATCCTAACCATAACATTAACCCTAGCCCTATCCCTAAATTTATCCCTTGACATAGCCTAAAATGTAGCTGTAACATCATACCTTACCTAACCCGAGCACTAAACCTAGGCCTAAACCTAACACTAACCCTAGCACTAATCCTAGCCAAATTTAGACCTAAGCCTAAACCTAACCCTATCCATAGCCCTAAGACTAACTCTAACACTCACTCTAGCCCTATACCTAGTTCTAAACTTTTCCCTTACCATAACGCAAACTCTAGCCCTATCCCTAGCCCCAACATTAGCCCTAAACTTGGCCCTAGCCCTAAATGTGAATCTAACCCTAACCTTAAGACTAAACCTCACCCTAACACTAGCCCTGACCCTAATGCTAATTGGAAAACTAGCCCTAACCCGAACCTACCCCTAAAACAAAACTGAGCCATAAACCTAACCCTAACTCTTAACCTAAACCAAACACTAACCCTAAACCTAGCCCTAAACCTTGACATAATTTGAGTGCTCAATATAACCCTAGAAGTAACCCTGGCCCTGAATCGGATCCTAACACTAACCCTAGCTCTATACATTGCTCCAACACTAACCCTTGAACGAACCCTAATCAGAAACCAAGATTTTCATTAGCTGTAGCCCTAAAGCTAACAAAAATCCTAGCGCTAATCCAATCTCTAACCCTAGGTTTAACCCTAAGACTAACCCTATCCGTAACCCTAGCCCTAATTCTATCCCTAAACGTAATCCTACCTCTAAACCCATCCCTTTTTCTAAGCCAAATGCTAACCCTAATGTTACTTAGTCCTATCCCTAATCCTTAGCCTACCCCAATCCCCAACTCGATTACTAGTCCTCACCCTACCTCTCATTTTAGCTGTAACTCTAACCCAAAGCCTGACCCTTATTCTGACTCTAACAATAACCCTAGAACAAAACCTCACACTAACCCTAAACTGGAACCTACCACTACCCCTCCAAGTAAACCTGTACCTAAACCTAACAGTAACACACACTAGACAAAACATAATCCTAAATATAGTCATAAATCTAGCAGTATCCCTAAACAAAAATCTTGCACTAGCTCTAAAAATAACCCTCAGCCTAACCTAAAGACTAACCCTATCCCTAGACCCAACATTAGTCCTAATTCTGGCCCTAAATCTAACCCTAACCCTAAACGTAACCCTAACCAATAGCCCTAATGCTAGCCATAAACACAACAAACCTAGCCTTATCCTAACCCTTAACCTAGCCCTAATTGTTACCCTAACCGTAACCCTAGCCCTGACTCTAATCCTAACCATCACCCTAGCCCTAACCCTAGCTCATACCCAAACATGTACCCTAAACCTAACCCTGACACTAACACTAGGCCTAAACCAAACCCTAGCCCTAATCCAAACCTTAACCATAGCACTAACCTTAGCTCTAACCTTGTCCTTTAACCTAAAGATAAGCGTAACTCAAATGCTAACCTTAGGCCTAACCCAAACCCTGTTGCAAACACTAAACCTATCCATTACTCTAAACTTAACCTGAACCCTAAACCTAACCCTATCCATTACCCTAACTCTAACCCTAACCCTAATGCTAATTCAACACTTAACTCTAAACCTTAAACTAAATCAAACCCTACCCAACACTGACCCTAATAATATGCCTAGCTCTAAAGTTGACCCTTACCCTAAACGTAATCCTTACACTAGACCTAGCCATAACCTAACCCTAAAACTATTCCTAACCATAGCCCTAGACCTGACATTAGCCCAATCCCTAATCCTAGCCCTTGTCCTAACACAAACCATCAAACCAAGCACTAAAACTAGTCTTAATAACAACCCAACCCTAACCTAGCCATAACCCTAACTCTAACTCTCGCCCTATACCTAAACCTAGCTATAACCCCATCTCTTTCCCTAAACCTAACCCTATCCCTAACACTAACACTAACCCAAACCCTACCCCTAACACTAACCCTAGTGCTTATCCTAGCACTAATTTAGCCCTAAACTTAAACCCAACCATAACCCTAGCCCTAAGTCTAACTCTAACTCTCGCCCTAGCTCTATTTCTAGTTCTAACCCTATCTGTTATCATGGCCGTAACACTAGCCATAACTTTAGCCCTAACCATAGCCCTAGCCCTAAACCTATATGTAACCATAACAATAAATCTAAACCTAAACTTCACCCTACTACTAGCCCTAACACTATCACTAATCATAAAACTATCCCGAACCTTGGCCTAGCTCTAAAACAAAACTGAGTCATAGCCCCAACACCAAACCTAGCCTAACCTTAAACTTAGACCTGACATTAGCCCTAGCCCTTGCCCTAATCCTAGTTCTAAACCTAGCCTTGATCCTAACACTAATTTTGACCCTACCCCTAACCCTAATTTTATCCCTTGTCCTAGCACTAAACATAGCTGTAACATCATACCTTACTGTAACCCTAATGCTAACCCTAACCCCAGCCCTAAACCTAGGTCTAAAACTAACACTAACCCTAGCACTAATCCTAGCCCTAATTTAGCCCTAACAGTAAATCTAACCCTATCCTTATCCTTAAGACTAACTCTAACTCTCTCCCTAGCCTTATCCCTAGTTCTAAAACTATCCCTTATTATAACCCAAATGCTAGTCCTATCCCTAGCCCCAAATTTAGACCTAACCTTCGCCAAAGGCTTAAACCTGGATCTAAAACTAAAATTAAGGATAACCCTCACCCTAACACTAGCCCTAACCCTAATGCTAATTGAAAAACTAGCCCTAAATCTACCCTAACCCTGAAACAAAACCGAGCCATAACCCTAACTCTTAACCTAAACCAAACCCTAAAGCTACACCTAGCCCTAAAGCTATCCCTAATTTGAGTCCTAACCGTAACCTAGAAATAAACCTGACAACTGACTTGGCCCCTAACACTAACCCTAGTTCTAAACATTGGCCTAACACTAAACCTAGAACTAACCCTAAGCAGAAACCTAGTTCTTTCATTACCCTTTATCATTAGTTCTTATCATATCCCTAATGATAACACAAATCCTACCCCGAATCTGATACCTAACTCTAACCCTAACCTTTTTAACTCTAACCCTAACCCTAACCCTAGCCCTAAAGCTAACACTAACCCTAACCCTATCTTAAACCCTATCCCTTTCCCTAAGCCAAACCCTCACCCTAATGCTACCCTAGTCCTAAACTTAATCCTTAGCCTACCCCAAAACCTAACTCTATTAATAGTCCTATTCTAGCATTCATTCTAGCTCTAAACTTAACCTTAACCCTTACCCTAATTCTGATCATAACACTAACCCTAAGTATAAACCTGACCCTAACACTAAATCGAACCCTAACACTTCCCATACCGGTAAACCTATACTTAAACCTAACAGTAACACTAGCACTAGATGTGACCTAATCCTAAATATAGTCGTAAATTTAACCCTAGTCCTAAACAAAACCTAGCACTAGCCCTAACGATAACTGTTAACCTAACTTAAAGACTAACCCTATCCCTAGACACAACACTAGTCCTAATTCTGGCACTCACCCTAAATCTAACAATATCCTGAACAATTACCCTTAACCCTAAACAAACTATAGCTCTAAACCTAATCCTAATACAAAACCAAACCCTAACACTAGACGTATCCATAACCCTGACCCTAAAACTAGCGATAAACATATTCCTGGCTCTTATATTTCCCATAGCCCTAAGGTTAGCCGTAAACCTCACACAAAACCTAGCTCTAATACTAACATAACCCTAGACCTAAGCCTAATCCTACACTCACCCTAGCCCTAAACCTAGCTCAAACTCAAACCCTTACCCTAAACTTAACCCTAACACTTACCCTAGAACTGACTCTAACCCTTACCCTCGCCCAAGACCTAACCCTGGCTCAAATGCTAATACTTAAACTAAAACTATCCCTTACACTAACCCTAGGCCTAACCCTAACCCTAGCTGAATTGTAACCTTATCCCTAGCCCTAACCTTAGTTCTAATACAATCAATTACCCTAAAGATGAGCCTAACTCATATGCTAACCCTGGGTGTAACCCTATTGCTAACACTAACTATCCACTACTGTAAATCTAACATGAACCCTAAACCTAATCCTGTCCATTACCTTATCCGTAACCCTAACCCTAAAGCTAATTCAATCCTTAACCATAAAACTTAACCTAAACAAAATTCTACCCAGACCCTGACCCTAATAATACACCTAGCTTTAAACCTGACCCTTACCTAAACCTAACCCTGACACTAAACCTAGTCATAACCTAACCCTCAAACTAACAGTAACCATAAATCTAGACCTGACATTAAACCTATCCCTAATCCTAGCCCTAGCCTTAACACAAAACCTCATCCTAGCACTAAACATATCCATAATACTAATCCTAGCCCTAACCCTAATTCTAACCCTTGCCCTAGCCCTAAACCTAGATATAACCCCATTCCTTCCCCTAACCCTAACTCTAACCCTAAGCCTAAACCTAACACTAACCCTAGCCCTAAAACTAGCCCTAATTTAGCCCTAACACTAAACCTAACTGTAACTCTAGCCCTAAGACTAACTCTGACTCTTGGCCTAGCCCTATTTCTATTTCTAACTCTATCCATTAATAACCTAACACTAGCCCTAACCTTAGCCCAAAACAGCCATAGCCCTAAACCTAGATCTAATAACAATAAATATAAGCCTAAACCTCACCATACCACTAGCAGTAACGCTATAGCTAATCCTAAAAGTAGTCCTAGATGTAAAACAAAAGTGTGACAAAGCCCTAACCCTAACCCTAAACCTAACCAAACCATAATCCTAGACTTGACATTAGATCTATCCCTAATTCTTACCCTAACCCTTACACAAACCCTAAACCTATACCTAGACTTAACCCTAGCCCCAATTTGAGCATATCCCTAACTCTGATCAGTAACACTGCTCCTGACTCTGATGGTAACATTAACCCTATCTCTAATCATCACTCTAAACCTAAACCTAATCTAAACACTAGATTTAGACATAATGCTAAACTTAACACTAGCGATAATCATAACCATAGTTCTAACATTAGCCCTAGACCTAAATAACCCTAACCTAACTCAAAACCTAGACCTAATCAGAGCCCTAACCCTAAATTTAACCCTCGCCCTAACCCTAACCCTTGACCTAACACTTAGCCTGACACTTAATTGGACCCTAACAGTAAACCTAGCTTTAAATATTGAAATAACGCTAACCCTAGAAATAGCCCTAATAAGAATCCTAGTTCTTTCATTAGCTGTAGCCTTAATGCTAACACAAATCCTAGCCCTATTCTGAGCCCAAACCTAGGCTTAACCCTAACCCTAACCTTAACCCTAACCCTAACCCTAACCCTAACTCTACCTCTAACCCTATCTCTTACCCTAAGGCAAACACTCACCCTAATGCTACCCTAGTCCTAAGCATAATCCTTAGCCTACCTCAAACCCTATTTCTATTACTAGTCCTAACCCTAGCACTCATTCTAGCTATAAACTTAACTCTAACCCTGACCCTTATTCTGACCCTAACAATAACCCTACGTCTAAACCTGACACTAACCCTAAAGCGAACCCTACCCCTACCCCTACTGGTAAAACTATACCTAAGCCTAACAGTAACACTAGCACTAGACAAAACATAATCCTAAAGAGTGTCATAAATCTAGCCTTTGCCCTAAGGAAAAACCTAGCACTAGCCCTAAAAATAACTATTAACCTAACATAAAGACTAACTCTATCCCTAGACCCAACTCTAGTCCTAAATCTGGCCCTCACCCTAAACCTAACCTTATCCTGAACAATGACCGTTACCCTGAAACAAACCCTAGTTCTACATCTTATCCTAACCCAAAATCTAACTAGAACAATAGACTTATCCATAACATAACCCTAAAACCAGCCATAACCATATCCCTAGCCCTTACATTACCCATAGCCCTAATGCTAGCCATAAACCTCACACAAAACTTAGCCCTTATCCTAGCATTAAACTTAGCCCTTATGTAATTGTTAACCATAAGGCTAGACTTAACCTTAACCATAACCCTTGCACTAACCCTAATTTAGCTCAAACTCTACCTGAATCTAAACATACCCCTAACCCTAACATTAGCCCTGACTGTAACCCCTAACCCTCACACTAGCCCTAATCCTACAAAAATGCTAATATTTACCCCAAAACTAAACCTGACACTAACCGTAGGCCTAACCCTAACCCTAGTCCTAATTCTAACCTTAACCATAGCCCTAACCTTAGCTCTAACCCAAATCATTAACCCTAAAGATAAACCTAACACAAATGCTAACCCTAGGCCTAAAGCTAAGACTATTGCTGACACTAACAGTATTCATTACTCTAAACCTCAGCTGAGACCTTAAACTTAACCCTATTAATTACCCTAGCCCAAACCCTAACCCTATCCCTAATGCTAACTCAAGCCTTAACCCTAAATCTTAACCTAGACCAAACCCTACTTGAACCCTAACCCTAAAAATACACCTAGATTTAAACCTGACCCTTAACCTAAACCTAACCATTACACAGACCCTAGCCATACCTAACCCTAAAACTAACCATAAGCATAACCCACACCTGACATTTAACTGCAGCGTAATCTTAGCCCTAACCCTAACACAAACACTAGTTCTCATCTTAGGCCTATACCTACCTTATCCTAACCACAACCCTAACTCTAGCCCTATCTCTAGTTCTACCCTCGCCCTAGACCTGAACTTAGGTATAATCCCATCTTTCCCCTAACCCTATCACTAACCCTAACCCTAACACTAACCATGTCTCTAGCCCTAACCATAGGCGAACCCTAACACTAGCCATAGCACTAATCCTAGCCCTAATTTAGCCCTAACCCTAACTCTACACCTAACCTTGGCCTAAGACTAAATCTAAATTTCACCCTAGCCCTATTTCTAGTTCTAACCCTATCCATTACAATAAACCCAACACAAGCTCTAACCTTAGCCCTAACCCTAGCACTAGACCCTACCCTAGATCTAAACATAACTGTAATTTTGACCATAAACCTAAGACTAATCTCAACCTACCACTAGACCTAAAACTATCGATAATCTAAACTAGCTGTAAACCTAGCCTTATCCCTTAAACAAAACTGATCCATTTTCCTAAACCTAAATGTTAACTAAACCAAATCCTAAAACTAAACTTAGCCATAGCCTTCTAGCTTTACTTCATGTCCCAGTCCTAAATTAACCCTGACCCTGACTTATATTCTAACACTAACCTTAGTTCTAAATATCACACTAACACTAATGATAGTGCTAACATTAGATCTAGACCAATTACTAACTTTAATCATAACCTTAGTTCTTATATTAGCTTTAGCCCTAACCCTAGACCTAAACCTAACAGAAAATCTAGCCCTAATTTGAGCCCTACACCTAGATGTAAACCTAAACCTAAACCTAGCCCTAGCCCTAACCATAACCCTAACCTAGCTCTAACCCTAGCTCTAACTCTAACACTTACCCTAAGCCAAACCCTATCCATAATGCTAACTTTAGTCCTAATCATAATCCAGAGCCTAATCCAAACCATAACCCTATTACTAGTCCTAAACCTAGCCTTCATTCTAGCTCTAATCCTAACTCAAATCCTTATCTGAACACAAACCCTCAGTCCTAAATCTGAGGCTAACCCTAAACCAAACCGTAAAACTAGCCCTACCAGTAAACTTATAACTAAACCTAAACATAACTCTAGCTCTACACCTAAGCCTAATCCTAAATATAGCCATAACTCTAGACCTAGACCTAAAAAACCCCAGAGCCCCAGCCCTAACATAATCCTTATCCTAAACCAAACACTAATCCTGTCCCTAGACCTAAACCTAGCCATCATTCTAGCTCTAACCCCAACTCAAATCCTTACCCTAACACAAAACCTCAGGCTAAACCTTACCCTAATCCTAAACCAAACCCTAAAACTAGCCTTATCAGTAATATTATACCTAAACCTAAACCTAACTCTATACCTAGACCTAAGAATAATCTTAAATATAGCCATAACTCTAGACCTAGACCTAAAAAAACCCTGAGTCCTAGCCCTAACATAATCCTTAACCTAAAACAAACACTAACCCTATCACTTGACCTAAACCTAGTCCCAATTCTGACTTTCACCCAAAACCTAACTCTAACCTGAACACTGACCCTAACACTAATACTAAACCTAGCTCTAAACTTGAACCTAACCCAATACCTAAACCTAACCCTAACCCTAAAACTATCTCTAATCAGAACACTAGATCTAACATTACACATAGCCTTAACCCTGGGCCTAAACCTAACACAAAACCTAGTTCTAATCTGAGGTCTAAATCTAACTTAAGCATAACCATAATCCTAAATATAGCCCTAACCCTAACCCTCGCCTTACACATAACCCTAGCTCAAAGCCTAAACCTTAGCCTAAGCATAACCCTAGCCCTATTCCCAAATATAAACCTAACCTAGGCAATAATCCTAACCTTAACCCTAGTACTAACTCTAGCTCTAACCCTAACATTACCCTAACACTAACCCTAATAATAACCCTAATCCTAAACCTAACCCTATCCGTAACCCTTGGTTATTTATTGATTACATAAACCTAATCTTCGACCAAACCCTAAACCTAACCCTTGCCATAAACTTAACCCTAAACCTTACCATGAATAAAAAACTAAACACATCCCTAAACCTAAATTTAACCATAACCTAAATTTAAAGCTTAAACTAATCTTACATCTAATCCAGTAGATTACTCTAAAACGAAACCTAACCCTAATGAAAAACCTAGCCCTACCCCAACCCTAACCAGAACAATAACTGTGACCCTAACCTAGACCTAACACTAAACCTAACACTCCCCCTAGCCCTAACCGTAGCTTAAACCCTAACTCTAACCCTAGCCCTAGCCATAATCATAACCCTAACTCTAGCCCTAACCCTAACATTAAACCTAGCCCTAATCCTATCCCTAATATACCCCTATTCCTACCCCTAACCCTAACCCTAGAATTAAGACTAACAATAATTCTCACACAAGACCTATCCCTAATTTTAACTCTATTCCTTACTGTATCCCTAAACCAAGCCCTAACCCTAGTCATAACCCTTGCACTATCCTTAGCCCTAGCACTAACTCTAGATCGATACCTATCTCTAAAACTAACGCTAACCTGACACCTCAGCCTAACCCTGAAACTAGCTCTAACTGTAATGTTATACCTAAAATTAGCCCTAAACCTTGCACTAGCACTAAAACAAAACTGATCCATACCCCGAACACTAATCTTTACACTAGACCAAACCCTAACCCTACACCAGCCCTTAAACTAGCCCTAATTTGAAACCTAACCATAACCCTAAACATAACCATGACCTTGACTCATACCAAAACACTAAACCAAGCTGTAAACATCACCCTAACATTAAACCTAACCCTAACACTAGACCTATCCCTAAACTTAACCATAAAACTAACCCTAATCGTAACTCTATTTCTTACAATAGCCATAACCATAACACTAGGAATAACCCTAATACAAAACTAGCCATAATCCAAGCACTAACATGAGCTTTAACCCTAAACCTAACGCTAACCCAAGTCCTAAACCTAGCTCTAACCTTATCCCTTACTCTAAGAAAAACCCTCACCCTAATGTTAACCATATTTTTAGCACTAATCATTACCCTAACCAAAGCCTAACTCTATAACGAGTCCTAACCCTAGCCTTCATTCTAGATCTAATCATAACCCAAACCCTAACCTTATCCATGACCACTATTTTGACCCTAACACTAACCTTAGGTCTTAATCTAAACCTAACCCTAAACCAAATACTAATACTATCCCTACTGGTAAACTTTTAATTAAACCTAAACCTAACACTAGTCTAGACATAAACCTAATCCTAAATCTAGCCATAACTATAGCTGTTGTCCTAAAGACAAACTAGAACTAGCCTTAACAATAATCCTTAACCTAAACCAAACTCTAACCCTACCTCTAGACCTAACCCTAGTCCTAATTCTGGCTTTAACTGTAACCAATAACCTACCCTAACACTGTCCCTGACACTAACACTAACACTAGCTCTAAACTTAACCTTAACTAAAACTAAACCTAAAACTACATGTAGCCCTAACATTAACCATAAAACTAGTCTTAATCATTACACTAGTTCTTACATTAGCCATAGCCCTAACCTATTGCAAAACCTAGCCCTAATCCAAGCCCTACCTTAGCTTTAAGCTAAAAGCTAACCCTAACAATAACCCTAGCCCTAATTATAACCCTAAGCATAACCCTAGAAATAACACTAACCATAAGATAACTATAATCCTTATGCTAACTCTAGGAACAACACTAATCCTAGCAATAGCCTTAACCCTATCCATTAACCTACACCTAACCTGAACACTAAAACTAAATGTGTCATTACCCAATCCTTAAACATAAGACTAAATTGAGCCCTAAACCTAAACCTTAATCTAACCCTAACCCTAACCTTGACACTGACTCTAATAATACCCATAACTCTAAACCTGACCCTAACAAGAAACCTATCCTTTACAATAGAGCTAGCCATAAATCTAACCTTAAAACTATCCGTAACCATACCCTAGACCTGACATTAGCTCTAGCTCTAATCCTAGCCCTAACCCTAATACAAAACTTAGACCACATCCTAGCCATTAACCTCACCTTAATCATAACCCTAATCCTAACTTTAATTCTATCCTTAACCCTAATTGTCACCCTAGTCCTAAAACTAGCTATATTCTTATCCCATACCCTAAACCTAACCCTAACCCTAAACCTAACAATAACCCTAGCCCTAACCCTAGTCCTAACCCTAACACTAATCCTAGCCCTAATCTGAGCCCTAATTTAACCCTATCCCTAACCCTAACCCTAGCCCTAAGACTAACTCTAACTCTCACACTAGCTGTATACCTAGTTCTAACACTATCCCTTACCATCACCATACACCTAGCCCCAAACATAGCCCTAGCCTAGCCCTATACTTAGACCTAGCTCAAAACCTAGATCTAAACCTAACTCTAAATTTAACCCTAACCCTATGACTAAATGTAGCCATACTTCTACTCCTATACCTAAACCTTAACCTAGGCCTAAGTCTCACACTTACACTAGTTTTAACCCTAAGACTAATTTTAAAACTAGGCTAACTCTACACCTAGCCCTAAAAAAAACAGAGTCATAGCCCTAAACTTAACCCTTAACCTAAACCAAACCCTAACCCTACACCTAAACCTAACCCTATCCCTAATTATAGTCTAACCCTAACACGAAAAATAATCCTGACCCTGACTCTGACCCTAACACTAACCCTGGCTCTAAATATCATCATCACTGTAAACCTATCCTTAACACCAAACTTAGACCTAACTCTAAACCTATAACTAGCTGTAAGCATAAACCTACTTCATACATTAGTGGTAACCTTAACCCTAGCCCTAAACTAACCAAAAACCTTGTGTTAATCTGAGTCCTAAAACTAGCTTTAACCTTAAACTTAAAGCAAACACTAGCCCTAATCCTATACATAAACCTAGCCCTAACCTTAGGGTTAACCCTATCCATTACCCTAACAATAACCCTAACCCTTCTGATAACCCTAGGCCTAAACCTAATCATATAAATTACACAAAACCAAACCTAAACCCTAAATCTAACTCCGTTATTACCCTAACCCTAAATCTACCACTAATTCGATCCCTGCACCTAAACATTAACTTAACCCAAACCCTAATCCTGGCCCTGATTCCACCCTAGATCTAAACCTCACCCTAACCAAAAACCTAACCCTTACACTGGACAAAGCCATAAACCTAACACTAAATCTATCCCTAACTATAACCCTAGACCTGACATTAGCCATAACCCTAATACTATCCCTTAATCTAAAACAAATCCTTGTCCTCATCGTAGCCCTAAAAATAGCCTTAATTATAACCCTAACCCTAACCCTAGTTCTAACCATAATAATAACTCCTCACTCTTGCCCAAAACCTAGATATAATCAAATCTCTTTCCCTAAACTAAACCCTAACTCTAACCCTAAACCTAGTGGTAACCCTCGTCTTATCTTTAGCCCTACACTAACCCTAGATTGAAACATAATTTAAATCTAACCCTTACTCCATGCCTAAGCCTAATTCTAAAATAGCATTAACCCTAGGCCTAACATAACCCTAGCCATGATTTAGCCCTATCCATAAACCTAACCCTAACCCTAGCCCTTACCCTAGTGCTAACTCTTTCCCTATCCTTATCCCTAGCAATAACCTTAGGCAAAAAATAAATCTAAATCTAGCCCTAGCCTGAAGCCTAAGCCTAAAATTACAATAGGCCAACCATAGCACTAATCCTAAAATGATACCTAATGCTAGCCCTATCTCTATCCATTACCATAACCATAACACTAACCATAATGATAACCCTAGACATAAACCTAACCCTTTCCTGAATCCTAACCATTCATTACCCTAAACCTAACCTGAATCCTAAACCTAACCCTATCATTACTTTACCCTAATCCTAAAACTAATTCAAATCCTTAACCTATCCCAAACTCTAAACCAGACCTTGACCCTAATAATACCCCTTGCTCTAAACTTGACCATAACCCAAAACCTAACCCTTAGCCTAGAGGTAGCCATAAACCAAACCTAAAACTATCTTTAACCATAATTCTGGAGCTGAAATTAGCCCTAGCCTTAGTCCTAGCCCTAACCCTAAAAATACATCTAGCCCTCATCCTAGCCCTAAACCTAGCCTTAATCATAACCCCATCTCTAGCCCTACACCTAACCCTAATTCTAACCCTCACCCTACCTCTAAATCTAGCTATAATGTCCTCCCTAACCCAAAATTTAAACCTAACCCTAACCGTAAACCTAGGCTTAAACACAAAACCTAGCCCTAATCCTAGCATTAATTTAGCTCTATCTCTAACCCTATCCTAACCCTAGCCCTATTACTAACTCTAACTCTTGCTGTAGCCCTAGCCCTGTCCCCAGTTCTATCCCTATCCACTACTGTAAACCTAACACTAGCCCTAACACTTGCCCAAAGTTAGTCCCAGTCCTAAGCCTTACTCTAAATCAAAATTTAAACCTAAGCCTAAGCCTAACACTAACACTAGCCCTTAACCTAATGATAATTGTAAAACTAGCCCTAACCCAAATCCTAGCAGTAACCAAAATTGAGCAATAACCCTAACCCTAAACCTTAACTTAAACCAAACACTAACACTACACCTAGACCTAAACCTATCCTAATTGGAGCCCTAAGCATCACCTTCAAACTAATCCTGACCCTGACTCATATCCTAACATTCACCCTAGATCTAAACAATGCCCTAAACTCAAAACAAACACTAACATTTGCAATAGTCCTAAATCAAGTCTTAATGCTAACCCTAAAACTAACCCTGACCCTGACTCCTATCCTAACAAGAACCATAGCTATAAATATCACCCTAATCTTAAACCTAACCCTAGCACTCAAACTACTCCTAACCCAAACCCTAAAAACTAACCCTGATGATAACCCTTGTTCTTAAATTAGCTGTTGCCCTAATCCTAGCCATAACCCTAAGACAAAACTAGCCATAAACTGAGCCTAAACCTAGCTTTAAATCTAACTCTAACCCTAACCATAGCCCTAACCCTAGATCTAAATCAACCCCTTACCCTAAGTGAAACCCTAAACCTAAGAACACCCTAGAACTATACCTAGTCCTTAGATTAACCAAAACCATAACTATATTAATAGTCCTAACCCTAGCTTTCATTTTAGCTCTAACACTATCCCAAACCCTAACCCTAACCCTGACCCTTATTCTGACCCTAACACTAAACCTAGATCTAACCGTAACCCCAATCCTAACCCAAAATTTACCATAATCCTATCCCTAGACCTAACTCTGAACCTAACTCGCAGCCTAGCCCTAACCATAGCTCAGAACCTAATCCTAATGCTAAACATAACCCTTAACCTAATCGTAGTTCTAACCCTCACCTTAACCCTAACACAAGACCTAATCATAACCATAACCCTAGACCTAATATTAACTCTAACTGTATCCATTACCCTAAACATAACCCTTTCCATAATGCTAACCCTAGACTTAACACAAACCCTATCGCTTCCCTAAACCTATTAATTAACCTAAACCTACCCTGAACCCTAAACCTATCCAATCATGACACTAACCCTAAACTGAATGCCAATTCAAGCCCTAACCCTAACCTCAAACCTAAACCCAACACTAACACTGACCGTGACCCTAATAATTTCCCTAGCTATAAACCTGACTCTTACTCTACCTAATGTTTACACTAGATCTAGCCATGAACCTAACAATGAAACTATTACTAACCTTAACCCTAGACCTGATATTCACCCTACCAGAATCCTATCCTAATCCTAACACAAAACCTAGCCCTTATCCTAGCGCTAAACATAGACTTAATTTTGTCTCTAACCCAAACACTAAGCCCAACCCTAACACTAACATTAGTACTAATCTTAGCCCTAATTCAGGCCTGTTCCCTAACCCTAACCCTAACCCTAGCCTAATTAGAGTTAGACTAACTCTAACTCTCACCCTAACCCTAACCCTAGATCTAGTCCTATCCCTTACTAGAACTCTAATCCTAGCCCTAACCCTTGGTCTAACCCTAGCCCTATTCATACCCCTGGCCATAACCCTGGATCTAACCCTAACTCTAAACCTAACACTAATGCTAAGCCTAAACCTAAACCTAACACGAGCCCTAACACTACACTAATCCTAAAACTAGAACTAACACTAGCCCTAGTCCTAAAACAAAAACCAAAGCATAGCCATAACCCTAAACCTAAACCTAAAACAAACCCTAAACCTACACCTAGCCCTAACCATATTCCTAATTCTAGTCCTAACCCTAACTCAAAAACTATCCCTAACCCTGACCCTTACCCTAACACTAACCCTGGCTCTAAACTTCATCATCACCGTAAACCTCAACCTAACACTAGACCTAGCCTTAACTCTAACCCTATAAATAGCACTAATCATAACCCTACTTCATACATTAGCCGTAGCCTTAACCCTAGCCCTAACCTAACCCAAAACCAAGTCTTAAACCGAGTCCTAAACCTAGCTTTAACCTTAAACTTAGTCCTAACCCTAACCCAAAACTAGCCCTAATCCTATACATAACCCTAGCCCAAACCTTAGGTCTAAACCTATCCATTAGCCTAACAATAACCCTAACTGTTAAGCTAACCGTAGGCCTAACCGTAACCTTATACATTACACTAAACCAAATCTAAACCCTAAAACTAATCCTGTCATTACCCTAAACCTAAACGCTAAACTAACCCAAACCCTAAACCTGACCCTGACCCTATAAATAACAGTAGATATAAATCTAAATCTTACCCTAAACCTAATTCTTACAATGGACCAAGCCATGAACCTTACACTAACTCTACCCCTAATAAAAACCCTAAACCTGACATTAGCCCAAGCCCTAATACTAACCCTAACACTAACACAAACCCTAAACCTGATCCTAGCCATAAACCTACCCTTAATCATAACTGTAACCTTAACTCTAGCTCTAACCCTAATACTAAACCTATGCAAAACCACATCCCTTACCCTAAACATAATCCTAACTCTAACCTAACACTTGTCATCACAATTGCCCTATACTTAGCCCTAGCTTTAACACTAGATCAAAACCTAACTTTAAATTTAACCCTAACTCGATGCCTAAGCCTAACACTAGCCCTGACCCTGATGCTAATTCTAAAACTAGCTCTAACTCTAGCCTTAACACTAAACCTAGTTGTAATTCAGCCCTATACCTAACCTAACCCTAATCCCAGCCCTAAGAATAACACTAACTCTCACACTGGCCCTATCACTCATTCTAATCTTATCCCTTCCCATAAACCTAATGCTACCCCAAATCCTAGTCCTAACCCTTGCCCTATCTTTAGCCCTAGTACTAAACTTAGATAAGAACCTAATTCTAAATTTAACCCTAAACAGAAGCCTAA